>NW_027268142.1:0-65000 GCF_963676685.1 Mytilus edulis
GGGGTTAAACAAGTTTTTCAAAATCTCAACTAAATGAAGAAGAAGCAACGCACAACAATACGCACAGTAAAAATCATAAAGAGTCCAATATCAGAATAAGTAACAAATTAAACAAAACAAAAATTGAAAATGACGATATTACAAAAATCAACAAGGGACTACGAACAGTTACCAACATGCCATCTCCAGACCTCAATTAAACTGTTCGAAAAACTATGTCTTGAATATACGAAAATCTAGCACCAAACCATCATAGGGGATTAATATCATATCACCATTAAATATATTAGAGAAACATAACTCTTATCATACCTGCAACTGGTTTAAAAATAAAGGAGTTTTAGTCTGATGCAGAGATGTGCAAGTGATCAATATTGAAGCCAAAATAAGCCATATATAGCAGGCAACAGTATTTCTACTTTATATAAGTTTGCTTTTATGTTTTGTTAGTTTTTGAGGTAAAAGCTGACATTTGTCCGTTGTAAAGTGTACATGTATTACCATAAAAGATTGGATGGTCAATACCTGAATGTGTAAGATGACTATTTAGGAGTGAAACTATTATAATGTAAACGCCCATAAATACAAAGCAGGAATAACTGGATCAACTCAGGCAAACGCAAATTAAAAGAATGACTATGAGAACCCTATACTAGAGTCTAAATCCATGTAAGCAGAAACAAACATTTAGTATAACAGCAGCAGCAACTCTCTCTCTCTCTCATCTTGGGTTTGAACCAGGTTGCCCAAATGAAACTTTATTTCCATTAAAGGACAAGGTGATTTGAACTTGGATATCACAAGAAGGCCTATATTAATCAAAGTAAACCTGGTTAAAGTTACCTGTTAGGACATCCAAAAGTTATAAAGGATGACATGTGTTACACAAAAAACAAAACATAAAAAAGTGCTTAACAACATCTAGATACCCTCATAATTAAAAGCATAACATTTCAAATAGTCCCAGCATTCATGCTAACT
Organism: Mytilus edulis; assembly: GCF_963676685.1. Classification (NCBI taxonomy): domain Eukaryota; kingdom Metazoa; phylum Mollusca; class Bivalvia; order Mytilida; family Mytilidae; genus Mytilus; species Mytilus edulis. The sequence goes on from NW_027268142.1 coordinate 982, forward strand.
GTTACTGAAATTCAACTGGTACTATAATTTCATTATAAATAACAACCATAATTTGGAATCAACTGTTGCCAAGCAACCAGTAGGGCCAATGATTTATGCAAATGAAAAGTTCCTGGTAATGCACCAGCCTAAAATAACAAACGGCACCTAAACATACAGTGTACGATACTCAAAAATTGGGCAACTTCTAGAATTCCCAGGATGAAGATTACAATACATTCTAGACTAGTATATATATTAATTAAAGCTGTTTTCGACACCTAAATACTAAAGATTTTTAACGGTGGAGCAGACTGCAAGACATATACTTAGTTTATACTAGATTTGCTAATATTACATGTACATATCCGTTTAACTGCTACTGACAAATTTAAATTACACAAAACTTGAAATAGTCTCATTTAAAAGTTGATTACAAGATAAAACCGTTGGACCCCTTTTTTCCCTTAATATATATATATATATATATAAAAAAAAAATCAATAATAATGAAAATTTCCCACACCCTGAGACTGGTTTGTAGGGTTTGTGGCAAACAGCAATAAGAAGTCTGTTCTAAATTAGTGATCAATAAATATACTCTTACTATAAACTTTTGTCCTTTAAATTGTGGTACTTTATTGCAAAATCTGTATTCATGCAGTACATGCATATCTGATTTTTTTTTATCAGGTTATTAAACAAGATAAATATTATATATAATGTTATATAAATCGATAGCGTCCTCCATTCAAAATGTGATACATACCAAACAACATTTAAAAGTTTCAATGTAATATATTATATAACAATTATAAAGAATGTAACCTCATATTTACGAAAGTTTTTTTTTTATTACAAACACATGATGCGGCATCCCATCATTGTAAGGCCATATACATTTGTAAAAGTAACACATTCAGCAATTTTAAGTTTAGAAACTGAGATATAAACGTTACACAAATCTTTTCAATCTAACCCATAAGATTAGAAAAAGTTGTATTAATCTTTATAAATATGTTTGTTATATATTGTAATCATATGTACATTTTGTACATGAGGGGGTTTAACTTAAAGTAATATACTGCTTTTAACTAGTAAATCTGACGATTACCTGAAAAATTCTCAACTGGATCATACCAATGCAAAGCTCCCGGGGTTGGCATAAATAACATCTGATGATGATTCAATGTACAAATGTATGTGACCAAAGGAGTTGGGTTAGTGGCGTGATGAGTTGTGAATCCAGTCCAGTCTGGTAACCCGTCTGTAAACACTGGTGTGTCCTTGTTGTCCAAGTCTCTGGTCCAACTGTTACAACCCTTGGCCGTGTTCTGTGGCCGAGCAAGGTCTCTATCTGATCTACCCAACATTGTGCCACAACTCAACAAAAAGTAAATATTAGTTCCACCATGCTACATAGCATTGACATGACAAAACCAAATGACTGTACAAAGAAACAATAACAATTAAAAATTACGTATACTCATACATGTAATTGTGTCGATAATAGTTACAATAATTTAAAAAAAATAATTGAAAATTAGTATATATACAGATTTATATATTTATTAAACTTAAATCCATAGTCAGTTGATAGTAACATAGTGTACTATTAGTATATAATTGAGTTATTACAACAATAATTTAAGTTGTGGCCTGTTTACATATGGCTAAATTCTTGATTTAACTGAACTATTCATACCATATTGACCTAGTCTAGGCTAGAGAGTAGTAGCAACTAAAAAATGTATACAAGTCACTGTGATGAACGACTCTTGACAAGTTTTAGTACACAAATGTGTAGGTACACGCAAAATTTATAGCCGGATATATACAGATAATGATAATATTTGCTTAAATTCACCAGCAAGCTAAGCCCAAAGAGTACGTCCCTTTTACGTTCATATATCCTGTCATGGAAAATTTGCTGTATATGTGCTATGAAAGATCTAGATACACAATTACCGATGTATACCCTCTTAAGGAAAATTTACTTTTAATTCGAAAGTTTTCGGGAGTTCATAAATAACACCTGCCCCACAACACATAATCATTAAAGACACGTTACTAACCTGCATGATCTGTTACAGCGCAAAATACAATTTGTTAGGCTTACCCATAGGCACTAGACAATCTGTCAATACTCAATTTCAATAGTATAAGATATGGGGAAAAAGTAATATATAAAAAAATTAAAATGAAGACATATTAAACTCGTCGTGCATCTAATTTTATGTAGAAATATACAATGTTATAATTGCTGATGAGACAACTTTCATCCAAAGTTCAAATTAGGTGGATGTAAGCAATTATAGGCAGCCGCGTGCTCTACATCAATGAGAAAATCCCAAACCGTATAGTCAGCTTCAAAAAGGCATCGATATGATTAATATGAAACATTTCAATTGAGAAAACTAACGAACTAATTTATAACAAACCACATTACGAAAACCAATTATGACAGACTTGAACCAACGACAACCACTTATCAACATGCTCCTGATTTGGGACAGGCATATACAAAATGTGGCGGGGCTAAACATGTTTGTGAGCACTCAACCCTTCCCTAACAAGGAACAGAAGTATAATAGCACAATACCTAACTATAAAAATCGTTTGAAAAACACATGACTCATTTCAAAGAAAAAACACCAAACAAAAACACAGACAGGACGTGACAGGGTATGTATCCATCCCTCACCTTTAAACATTTTATCATTTAATTCTGTGTCTATGAAAATTGTATGATCAAAATATTACAACGGTATTTTTAGGCGCTTTGTATAGCTGCAAATAGTATACTAATTCATCATTTACCTTCGCAAGCATCCTCATCTTCATCAGATGTATCAAGGCAATCATTGTCTCCATCACACACGTACCGTTTTTTCACACATTGACCATTTTTGCATTTTAAATATGGTTCGCCACATTTGGTTGCTGTAAAAGAAGAGTTTATTAACGTAATAAAAGAGGCGAGTTATTCACAATTGGTGTACTTGTGATTCGTAAATGAGTAAGCATGACCTGTTCGAAATTGATGTGATCATGCAAAAAAGTTCCACATAAGGACTCTGAAAATCCGAAAGATACAGGAGGGCAGCAATGTCCCTTTTCAATGATTTGTAATAAAACAATAGTTTTATACTTTTAACTTGAATATCGTTATTAAATCAAGCATGAATACAGATAATAATGATACGTATAATTGTATGTAATGAAATGAAGAAAACAATTTTTACTAGATAACATTTTTGTTCGCTTTGGGGATTCCGTATATCGTCAGATTATTGGAATTCCAATGGGGACTAACTGTGCACCACTTATTGCGGACCTGTTTTTGTATTGTTATGAGTTACAATTTATGACAAAAATAAGCAAAGACCCATCGAAACAACATCTGATAAACAAATTTAATAATACTTTTAGATATTTGGATGATATTTTGGCTCTCAATAATGACGACTTCAGTATGTATATTAATGAAATTTATCCTGTTGAACTTACTTTAAATAAAGCTAATACTAACAATGACCACTGCCCTTTTCTCGATCTTGATATCTATATCACTAATGGAAAGCTGAATACTAAAATTTATGATAAAAGGGATGATTTTTCATTTCCTATCGTTAATTATCCGTTTTTAGATGGTGACGTTCCCTTGTCACCATCTTACGGTGTTTATACATCTCAACTTGTACGATTCGCTCGTGTATGTAACAATGTTTTAGATTTTAACGAGAGAAATTTATGTGTTACTGAAAAAATATTACACCAGGGTTTTCAATATCACAAACTAGTCAAAACTTTTACTAAATTTTATCATCGGTATAAAGACATTATTCGTAAATATAGCTCAACATGCAGACTTTTAATACGTTCAGGTATTTCACATCCAATTTTTTATGGTAATATTCTTTATAAAGCACAAAGGTGTCAGTATTCACCTCAGAAACTTACAAAACCTTTGAATAGACTTATTAAGAAGGGATATAATTACGATACTGTTGTCAAGTCATTAAAGATTGCATATTTTTGGCGTTAATATTGAGTCATTGATAAGGTCTTTGCATCGGAACTAAACACATTTATTCTAAAAACAGTTGTTGGCATGACACGGGTTATGTTTTTCACATATATGTTATGATGGTATGATACTACACCCCTAACGGGAAGGATTGTGCCTGATGTTCATATGATGAAATCATAATCTTTCAGTCAGTTTAGTTGAAGTCTGGAGCTGGCATGTCAGTTAACTGCTAGTAGTCTGTTGTTATTTATGTATTATTGTCATTTTGTTTATTTTCTTTGGTTACATCTTCTGACATCAGACTCGGATTTCTCTTGAACTGAATTTTAATGTGCGTATTGTTATGCGTTTACTTTACTACATTGGTTAGAGGTATAGGGGGAGGGTTGAGATCTCACAAACATGTTTAACCCCGCCGCATTTTTGCGCCTGTCCCAAGTCAGGAGCCTCTGGCCTTTGTTAGTCTTGTATTATTCTAATTTTAGTTTCTTGTGTACAATTTGGAAATTAGTATGGAGTTCATTATCACTGGACTAGTATATATTTGTTAAGGGGCCAGCTGAAGGACGCCTCCGGGTGCGGGAATTTCTCGCTACATTGAAGACCTGTTGGTGACCCTCTGCTGTTGTTTTTTATTTGGGCGGGTTGTTGTCTCTTTGACACATTCCCCATTTCCATTCTCAATTTTAATTATTCGAATGGATGAATTTTACTCTCAGAAATCAATTAAAGATCTTCTCAGATTTCTTCCAAAAAGTTTAATATGGCTATAAAAGACCCATGAATGACAAAATATGATGATTTAAAGTATTAACAGAAAAGCATAGGCCGAATTCGTACTCCAACAAAAAATTAAAAATTAAGTCTTTTGAGGGTTTCACTTTGTAAAATCGTTAAATATACCAGGCTTTTTTTATTGGATTCCCCGGGCGTGCGTTTCGACTAGATAGGTCTCGTCAGTGGCCCTCAATTCATCAGATGGAAAGTCAAATCTAATACGAAGTATTATTTCTTGAATATTAACACTTTCTGCGAACAGCAAAACTATGTAGTAAGAATATTCTAAGGTCATCCATCCTTTTATGTTATCTTTGGCCTCTCTATCAATTGGCCGTTTCAGAATCTAAAGGACTATGGGTAATTTCATTGTTCGTACCCCAAAATGAACATAACGTCACGTCATTGGTTGAATTTCGATTGTTTAGGACGTTATAAACCAATCACCACGCTTTGGTGTACACTTGTGAAAATATTACCCAGAATGCATTAGATCTGAAACGGTGAATTGGTAAATATTTTGTTCGCTGGTTTTCACTTGAGTTCTTAAATGTTTGACACATATTGTAAAAAGATAAATTATATATTTTAGACAAATTGTACATATATTTCACAAATGTATTATAAGAATAATATGATAGTATATTGTATTTGATCAAAGTTGAAACTGTTTAAATATACTGTAAATTCAGAAATTATTGCGTGCATTTATTATTGCGATTTTTTTAAGAATGAACAAAAATGCGAGTTTAATTATTGCGATTTCGAAACATGTCTGTATATAGATTTATATTTAAGTTATCAGAATGCGAGTTCTTATTATTGCGATGCCCACCCATTTGCATTATTCGCATTAATAAAAACCTCGCAATAATTTCTGAATTTACAGAATACTGATTTGCGGTTTACCTTTACAAAAGTCTAAATCTTCATCAAAATTATCTGGACAATTTTGTATCCCATCACACAAGCCAGTGATACGTACACAATGAAGAGCATCCTTACATTTCACTTTACCTTCCGAACAGTTGGTCGCTGTAGATAATAAAACAAAATAAACATCTATAAAAAATGTGGGTTTATTGTTTATCAAATTATAGACTTCAATATAAACACATTCTCAGAATATGTCAATAGAAACCTTCAAGTGTATATTTTGGAATTGACGTCAGGTTTCTTATCAACAGTCTTGAGATTTACAATTCTGTATTAACAGAAACTGGTGTGATTTCATTTACCAGAAAATGTAGCCAGTTCTTAAACGATTATGTGTTAACTATGGGCGTTCATGGATCAAACATAATTATTTTCCACTTCCAGTTTTAAAGACCTTTCGAGTACTGTGTAGTAATAATTCACACCTTCTACAGTTATATTGGAGATATTTCATTGGCCGCTTTTATAATTACCTCAACAGAGAAAAAAGAATGCTATGTGTTCAAATCTGTAAAAGCGAAAGGTTTTTATCAGATCGGTTCTGTAAATAATACTGTTCACCCCTGGGAGGCTAGGATGACAGTAGTGGAATAATTGCATATACGGTATTCTAAACACTACAATTCAAGAAAATAAATATTATAGACCTTCAACCATATTTGAATGTATTTGTTAATATTAATAACAGTCTGGTAGACTTGTTGATTATTCATTGTTTGGATGCCGATGCATATCAAAATCGTAAGTTTCAAAACAATCTTCATAATATATGAAAGATTTCAAGGTCATCCATCATATCATATAAGTGTTATAGGTGGTAATGACGTTGTTTTTGTGTGTCTGATCTCTTTTGTTAATACAGATTTTTACAATATGGACACAGAGTATCAGGTAAAATGATATGAACACGTTTGAACCGAATGAACAACTGTAATTTTGCTACAGGTGCGAACTATCGACATCTTATGCATGTGTTGTTATGATTTACCTTTGCAAAAGTCTTCATCTTCGTCCAATTGATCATGACAATAACTGTGTCCGTTACAGAGAAGATTGCGAACTTCACATTGAATACCATCCCGACATTTGATGTAGTCTTCCTCGCATTCGGTCTCTGTAAAACAAATCAATAATTATTTCATTTTTAAAAGCAATTTATATTAAATATATGTCGAAAATGTCATTGGAAAATTTAGATTTAAGATGCTGATCTTTGTAATAAAAGTTTAAGCCTCACTGTGTATAACTCAATTCATTACTATGCACATTTTTATAGAGGTATAATCGATTCGAAAATGGAATGCAGGTAGAGTAATCAGCCGGTATTGACAATCATACCATACACGTTGCATTAAAACATAAAAAAAAAATTGTCGAAAAAGTTGGATAAATGATGCCGAATATTATTAACGTTTTGATTTGGATGTGTAAATTACTAAAAAACTGATTGTTAGTAATTGATGGATATAAAGTAGATCGATATCCTAATTCATTCTTGACAACTGCCGAAGCTCGTTTAGATGAAAACAACTGTTACAGTATTGGTTATCTATCACATGTTTTTATACATGTACTAAGAAAATGCAATTCATAATATAAACTCTGAAAAATTCCACACAGTTGATAACTTAAAAATAATTAGGCATATGATTTCTTCAATTTGTGAACAAATTATTGCACTTCTATTCCATATATTCTTTTATCAAATACATTATGAAAATTCTGATTTTTTTCATGTTGATTTCAAGACAATCGCGATTTTATGTTTAAAGAGATACATTTCTTTCTCTCCAAAACTCTATGAAATTCGACACTAACAAGCCTTTTATCATTGGCTCAAATGTAATAAGTCATAGATTGACGTCTGGCAGTCCTTTTCAAACATGTTTTGGGTCTACGTGTTGGATGGGGAAGTCTATAACTAATATATATCACACATTGGCGTGAAAAGATATAACAAAAAGGTTGCATATTTGTCCATTATAATTCTGAGATTTCCTGTTTTTACATACTAACTATAAAAGGAATATATTCTCAATACAGGGATATCAAGCTGGTGATTTGTCATAATTATTCCTTCACATATTACAACACTATCGTTTTATACCTTGACAATGTTGCCTCGTTTTTTTTATAACACAACCGGTGCCACATGTTGAACAGGATATGCTTACTATCTGGAGTGCTTGAGATTATTCTAAAATTTTCAATTCTGTGTTTTATGTCGGATATGTTCTTTATGTCGTAACTACAATCACGTTCCCTTTTCACGAATGTAATCTACCGAATTAGACTATTGATCGGAATAGTAATAACATGAGCAACACGACGGGTGCCACATGTGAAGCAAGACCTTTCCGGGGCACCATAATTCACCCAAAGTTTTTGGTGGGGTTCGTGTTGCTTAGTCTTTAATTTCTGTGTTGTGTCTTGTGTACTATTAATTTTCTTTTTTAGCCATGACGTTGTCAGTTTATTTTTGATCTATGAGTTTGAATGTCCCTCTTGTATCTTTCGTTCCTCTTTTAGTAGAACAAGCATGGTCACATTATTACATGCATGAATATATAATGCATAACATAGATTGAACTCAATATTTATTGATGCACTCATTTGTTAAAAATGCAGGTAACATATTGTCAACAATCCTTCCAAAATTTGCGCTTTCATTCTGCTACCTCCAATGCCACTATGTATATTTCTCTTTAACATTGAAATGGTTTGCACACTGTTTATTGTAGCTTTATGATATAAAGTATAAGAGGGTATACAATTTCTTAAAATAAAAAAAAAGCTGTAACACGTAATGTTTCGATTGTATTTACTACAACCACCACAAACGAAAAGTTGATACACCAGTCGCGAGGTTTATCTAATAAAAACATAGAAATATTTACGCTCAATTTTGATTGAAAGATTTATATGTAAACAAATTAAACAGTTTGTGTTCACCCATATTTGCATTTAAATACAAATACACATACATTAGCTCTATAAACTATTATGTGTATTTGTTATGGGGAAATAACATGATTCAGATTGTATTTTCTCTAATTTTTGTGCTATTTTCAAATTTCTTGAGCGGTGTGAGAAAAATAGTTCTCCTGACTAATGAAATATCTGTTCGCGGCAAATGATTATTCGAAATTTGAGTATGACGTCAAAATTTATTTGTTTCTTCTGAATTTTTCTATTGTGACGTCATGAAAAAAGGTGACCATGCCTGATGACGTCGCATATAAAGAACACAACTTTCTGAAAATCTTTGAAAAAGTAGGAAAGAAATCATTAGAGAAATAGATTCCGACACTATAACGTGTATTACTATATTTCTCCACTCTAGACAGTTAAATTTTAGTATTTAAAGCGCGAGGCTTGCCGATCTTTTTGATAATAAAAATAATAAAATTTAACTGTTGATTCAGATTGTATTAACATGATTCAGATTGTATTATCCCTAATTTATCAGAATAATTTCATCCATACATAAGTTAACTTTTAAAGTTCAGTGAATCTATGGAAGGTAATTTTTTTAATTTCTTATCAATTCACACACTGACCTGATATTGAAAACAATGTGGTGAATCCATATACAATGAAGGTAAACAGAAGGTACTTCATTTTGTCCTGTAATGATAACAAAAGTCAAAAGTGCCATATCATTAGAAAAGCATACAATTTTGGTACTGATGTTGTTTATCATCTTAATTCTGGTGTCATAGTGTTCTTTTATTTATATAGAGACATAATTGACATGAGTAAATTTTATCCTGTCCAGTACTACAGAAAAAAAAAATCACTTACATTTCATTGCACAAAATTTCAACTTTTAAGTTCCGTTAATCAAAATTTTGAGGTAATTTGTTCACATGTATGCAAATAATGTGATAATAATTGAGTAAGTGAAGTATTCAAATTGATTGAACTATCCATATAAAAGTTTACTGACTCTATAGAGCTTTCAATAAGTCCTTACGTACAATTTGAATTCACGCCACGTTTCAGTGAATAATTTCATGTTACTGTTTAGCAAATAATTTCCTTTACCTTTACAACTGTATATTAATTAAAGTTTTATTGAGGATTTTTTTTTCTATGATAGCATGATATCAGAAGAAATATCAGAAAAAGCTCCCATAAACAGCTTGCATGTTTATTTTATTTTATGAAGAATTGATTATCTGATGGAGTACATTTTGTGTAAATATACATAGCGTAACAACCTTCCAATCAAAACAAAAATAAAATGCATATGCTTTAAATATTAATTTATTCTGCACCATGTGACTTTGTATATTCAAATATAAAGACGACTGTTACTGACCAGCAAACAAAAACATATACCGTGTCATGTGATTGTTTTATATATGATAGGATTCTCCATTGTCCCTTCTCTATCTAGAAATAATAGTATTAACTAGTAAAAAAGTACTTCATAGGCAAACGATAAGACAATGAATATATCATTTTCCTTTCTTTGCATACCTTGGTATGTTATGTTATAGGTCTTTATTATTGTTACTTTCAAAATACAAATTTTCTCGTTAAAATAAATATATACATTTTTTTATTTTTATTTTTTTTATTTTCCTGAATAGTTTGCTTTTAAAATGTGCATTTGCAAATAATAACAACTAATTGTAAATTTATTTTATTCTGTTTTTAATAAAACTGTTCAGAGCATCTTTGTCATGATATGAGACTCACTATGCAAAAAGAATGAACAGCTAATGCTTGTAGTCCTTTATATATTGTAGAAATATTTTATCCATCGATGACAAAATTTAAAATAACATGTTTTTCAGGATTCAGATTAATATAAACGATATAAAGCCTCCTTAATTTGAGTGACAGTTTCTATACTTTTCTACAATTTTTATATAATATGTCCCAAAATTAATACACTACACGATACAGTACGATATAAGTGTTTTCTCGGACCAATGTTTGTTATATGTCTGTCTTGTTTTACTAACGTCATTATGTCGGGCTGTTCAATATAGTTTTTATCAGAATTCTTGTTTTATAAATGGTTTATATATTCCGTTAATGTAGTTCTTATTCAATGTTATGACATTTGGCCTCATTTAATTTCCTCATTACCCTTTAATATATTATGATTTTACGAAATGGCAAGAAAACATTACTGACCAATCCTTCAAGGATATTCACGTGTTCAAAAATCTTATTCCAAATATTAATTCGACCGCCGTCAATCGAAATTGTGTCAAAGGTGGCAATGCTGCTGCGGCCAGACTATTAGATAAAAATGCACCTGGATATTCACAAATATTCCCGTGCAATGTCAGAAAATGACAAACTTGATCGAGATAATAGTGTAAGGTCAACAGTGAATGGGAGAGCTTTTTCGCTTTCATGTTCCTGTGACATTACATTAAAAACTTAAAGCCTCATTTATCTGGTTACATGAAAAAAGCCAAAGTGTGGTATACAATATGTAGGACAAACAGGACGGGAGTTTTTTTAAACGAACACAGGAACATCTGTACCGCTTCCGAAAACCTATGAAATTCAAAAGTATAATTTACCAACATTTTCGTAAACACAACCACAATTATATTAAATTTATAAGATTTCAACCGCTCGAAACGATCCTGAAACAACAAGGGCAATCGCATAAACAATTTCCCGTAAAATTATAGAACTGTCTTGGATTAAACGACTTCAGACAGCCTATCCCTTGGGTCTAAATGACAATAATCTTTGACAAGGGAACATATCTACAACTTCTTCTATTGATATCATGAATATTATGGATAAAAGACAACGAAATAATAGGTCTCATGGGAAACGTATCAATCGAAATCAACAAATTCAACATCGTATAAATTATGCCCATGGTAATCTCCTATCTATATTTAAAAGCAATGGTAGGCATCGATTATTATGTAAACTAGGTCAAATACTAATTAGTAAATTACATGATATTTTCAATGAGTGTGACACCATCTCTTTCTTCAGTCCACTCTATGAATATTCGCGTATTAGTACAGCGTTTTGCCACTATAGGCTGTTCCTACGTATCGACAAACCTGAATATAAACGGCACTATCTGAAAATTCACTATGTTAACAGAGGTATTGATTTTATCAACTTATCCAGTATATTTAATGACTCTACCGTTCAAAACTTTATACCTCCCTATTTTGATATCCCAGAACCACCTATTATTTCGTACACATACAAAAAAACCAGCAGAAGTTTAATTTTTAATTATACGTCGATAACATCAGACGTCAATGTAGAAAATAATACTCCTCTAACTTAACTCTTAAAAACTATTCGAAAAAAGGACCAAAATATCGTCCTCCATCTAAAATATATTGGAAACAGTGTCGTCCGGTCAACAAAGACGCTCTTTCCTCGATTTGTAAACATTGGTGTAAACGGGAAAATCTGACAAAAAATCTCTTGATTCTTATTAAAATATATGTATGTATGTTGTAGATAATAGTATATCACATTTTGAAAATAATTCTGAAATAAAAAAAGAGTACACAATACACCTATTTCAAGAATAAGAAATACATGTTCAAGTCCGTGCACTCTACAGAGAGTCATATAGTAAACAAACATATCATAACCACATCACAGCTTAACGCTTTTTCTGAACATTTGAAGGTCCCTACTATGTATTGGTTACCTAAACTACCCCAAAAAAACCAGTAAAATATCGTTTCATGTCGGTCTCTGGTAAGTGTTCTACAACTAATATTTCAGTGCTTTTATCTGACCTTTAGTTTTTTTTTTCGTTTAAATTGTTTTACATTATTCCTCATGATAATGTCCGAACCTTCTATAGCTTACTATGCGGTATGTTTTCCCCCATTGTTGAAGTCCTTAATGTGTCCTGTAAATGTTAACTTCTCCGTCATGTGGTCTCTGTAGGAGAGTTGTCTAATTTGCAAACATACTACATACTACCCGTTGTACATTGTACCACAAGGTTCCGTATAACATAGGGAAGGCTAGGATTAAGATTGGGGTTAATAACCCAAACATGGAGTAATTAGGGGCTAAAAAGGACCAAAAACAAGCATGTTTCTGGTTTCTAGACAATAACTTCTGTTAAAGTGTATGGATCTATCTGAAAAAGTACTACAAGATTCCGTTATACAAAGGAGAGGCTGGGATTGTGTTTTGGGGTTGTTGCTCCAAGGGGGTTTCAAAAAAGTAAATTCACAGTATTGCGTAATAGAATTGTTAGATCTTTGACCATATTTATTTTGTGTCAGAAACCAATATTATGTCAAATATTAAGTATTAAGCTTATCCAAATTGCCCCAACTGTTCAATATTTGACATCAGCGGTCGTATCAGGCTGCACTCAGTAAAGCATTTTATATAAGCAAAGTGACAAAAAATGAAAAAGACCTTGTTATGAAGGCTGTGATTGTCCGTGTCATTGTTAAAGTGTAATTTTGACATAAAAAATCTATAATTTAAAAGTATTTTCTAAAGTTTGCTTCAGACATTATCTTTTAACCATTAAAAAAACTAAACATTAACAAGCTCTATCTAAATTTCATAAAATCTTAGTTTTGACAAAGTTATTGGTGTCTAAACAAAAGGACTAAATGTTGACGTCGCTGCATCCAGCACAAGAATATAGGATCGCTATGTCTCCCTTTTGCAACATAAATAGTGCAGTATCAATATTAATTATCAGCATGGCAAGATGTAAAAACAATTCAATGGCTAAACTTGCCAATATACTTCCTATTGCTGTTATTGTCCTTCAATGGTGATTTTTATATGTATGTGCGTGTTGACGTATTATTTTGAAATGGGATAAACTGTAATAGTTTAATATATAGGTGTATTGAAACTATAGGGGTAAAAATCAAAGGACAACAAAAAATCTGAATGGCTTAAATCGTCAGACGACTTATAACCTGATAATGATTTTTTTTAAACTTTTGCCTAGTATCTTTAAAACTTCAATCTAAAGATGACAACTTTAAAAAGCAAGAAAAAATTGTTTTATAATTATTTCATAAAAAAAACATTTAAATACATGAGATGGTTTTATAATGATGAGTTCACTCTAGTAAAAATATGACAGCACCCATTAGTTCAGAAGTCTGTTTTTATAATTTTTGATTTCTTTGTATTATCCAATTCGTCATATAAAAATCAATGTTAATTTGACTATATTTTTTTTTAAGGTATTTACACCTTGTTAAATTATTTTTTCTCTTTTCTTTTTAAAATATTCTTTGAAACTATATGGATATACAAATTGTTAATCTATAGATGTTTGTTATCATTTAACAACTGCAAAGTTTTACATTTACAAAATCGTACAAGAAATCCTGATTGTTTTAGTCTAAACATTCTCTTATTACACCTTTGTAGGCTCTGTTTTATATTTATCTTTATGAAAAGAAAGGAAGTATTGAAACGATTAAGATTTACCAAGAGCAGAAAACTAGATTTGAAGAAAAATCGATTTTTTTTGCTTCAAATTTTTGAAAATGCATTTTTTCTCAGAATTACCTCCTTTTGTACCATAAATAATCCATATTGAGGGCATTATTTATTTTGTTTGTATTGTCTCCATTGTTAGTTTAAATTACATTGTAAGGTATAATAATGGTTTAGAAAAAATAAAAAAAAAATACATTCACAAAATTGTCTACGAATTGATGTATATTAATTTCGTTGATTTCAGAGAAAGGCAAATTTGAATATTATTCAAGGAGAATTTTAGAAAGTACTAAAACAAGAGCACACCCATCGTATATGCTTAAATGTGTTCTCAACTATGTCTCTTAATATAACCAAATAGATATATAATTTCATGTTTAATATACCGAGAATTGTTAAGTTTGAAAAAAATTATTTCAAGTTTTTTTTAAAATAATTTTGACTGGACTATCTTCCTTTGTACCATATAAATTCAATATATATGGCACCATAAATTGTAATTGAACTATGTTCATTGTTACTTTGAATTAATTTGTCAATTATTATACTGCTTTTGAAAAAGAAACACTTACATTCCAAAAAGTTATCCATAAAGTACTAGTTTAAATTCATTGATTTATAGAGAGAAAATGTTAAATTGAGAAGAATTCTATAATGTACTTGAAAGAGACCTCAGAAAATGTATTAGCTAAAATGACTAATTACGTATTCCAATTGATAAAACAAAATGAATTATCTTAATATTTTTAATGGACCAAAAGCTGGATAGCTTTTAAAATATGTACTTTTTATGATTTTCTGAAAATATTTTTTTCTTGATTATCTCCCTTGTAATAATCCAAAAACTTGAAAAATGTACGTACTGATGAGTTTCTAAAGCTTAAACACTTGATTATTCAATAAATCATCATTCTCTAGCTCGTTATTCTTCGCTTTTTTAAGTTTCAGGGTCTTGAACTTCGTCAATTTCATAGAAAAATACTGCCTTAAACATGGAAAAACTGGTTCCCGGTACATTACAGCATCTTGAGGCTGAAAGACATGGAAACCAGATGAAATATGTTTAAATGAACTTCTTTCATAATGTTGTTTAAGCACACAAAGTTTCAATCGAATCTGGTGACCTCCCTTGTTGACTGTTTTGCATGGTTTTATTGAAAACTATTTACTTACTTTACTTTTTATAGAAAAATCTGACACCTCCATATATCGCAGTCTGTCTGGTTCTTATAAAGAGCTGTACTTATAACTCATAAGTTAAGGACAAAATAACAACGACAATAAACGAAACACTTCAAAAAGACAAACAAGAGTTTATAAAACACAACCTATACACTAGTAAATGTGCCACGCATGATAAATGTGCGAAGATTATGCGTAATTCATGCGTATTTTTGGCACCGAAAACGCCCAAATCGAGCTACACCCGATAATGGTGCGTAAATGTACGCATGATTTTCGCATGATTCCGCACGAAAATTATGCGTATAGAGCTACGTGCGTATTGCATGGAATAAATTTACGCATTATTAATATTTAGCATGATTCACGCAAGGTATACGCATGTAATGGCCTTCATGCGTAAATCATGCGTGACACTTCTGCCTGTGTATAAAATGTTATTCAATAGAATTGATAATTATTATTCCGTAATTTCAATTTCTTTAAGGATTTTTAAGAGTTTGTAATTCTAAAATTAGCCGAAAAGGACAAATTATATTTAGGCTACGCCCCATCATTAATTATTTTTGATTAGCTATGTTTGTAATCGTTTTGAAAATTGTAGCCATGACTGAATAATAATTTGATGACATGTTTAAAATTGGGCTTGTCAATTTGGTTGACCTTTATCTAACCTTTGCACGTATACAGTTTCTTTGCCCTTTCAAAAACCGACAAAAGTGAACAACTTTCAAATATCCAATAATTCGTTGTAATTGTCCTTTTTAATATTTCTCTTAAATGGTAATGACTCTAAAAATATATGTACATTTGGAGTACCATGAGATTGAATTCTCTTGTGTTTGTTGAATGATCAAACTTCTCTTATGTAAGTATTTTGTTATATTATCCCTGAACGAATGTTCATATATTACTTCTATGATTACATCTAACATATTATTCAATTCAAAAGATACGTAATAGCGGGATGTTACATTAACGTTTTAAATATTCTAACGGATGTGTGTGCATGGACAAATTAAAAATCAAAGCGTCGAAAACATTTCAAATTATACAGATACTAACTATATTTCCTTTGACCAAATTATATATTATACAATTAGATAAATGATTTATGAAACTTAAAATGTGTTTTTTTTATTACGCTAGTGTAATAGTGGAATTTAGTTTATACCTTCAAATTACCAGAAAATAACTATCTGCAATTTCTAAAAAAAAAATAACTGAATAAATCATTTAAAAACAGGTGATTCATTGATAGTTATTCCACGAGGACGCGGTGTGTCAGTATCAGATCACCCCGATGGCCGGAAAACCATTTACGATTCATAATAGGTAGTTAAGAACAGCACACAATCATTATAATATATTTTATATATTACTATATAATGTTTACCCTTTTAGACCCCGAACAGAAGAGTAAATATTAAGCAATGTACATTCGCCCCTGGCCAATCGGACCACACTATATCGCCACTTTTTTTTTGAATCGCCCAACTCTTTTTTACCGACTCGCCCCAATTTGAAAAGAATTAAATCAAATTACACAATCAGTCCGACAACTTACTTATTAACGAAAAGGATCTAAACCCCACTGAATGAAGGTCTACAAACTCGCCTCACTTATAAAAATATCTTGCTTCCTTTAAATATGTTTGATAGTTGGTATCCAGTAGTCCTAGTGTAGTGGTATGTGTCGTGGATTGATATGCTAAAGGTCTTGAGTTCGAATCCCAGCATAGACACAAGATTTTTTCTACGTAAATTTTGATAGGTAGTCAAGTCCGTATTAATTATTAGTTTTAAAGTGGATTTAACATTCCCGTCAAAATGTTACAGAACATAGGAAAGCATGCAAAACAAAGAAACTCACACTGGGGTGATCTGGTTGGGGGTGATCCGGCTCAGACCACCTCTGTTAGAACAAAGGAGCTGGAATGTAAATACTTATAACGGATAATTACTTGTAAAAACATATTGTTCATATTTTTTTTTTGTACTAGTAAAATGAGTCGGAAAATGATCTGATTTGAAAATGCCTGTACCAAGTCAGGAATATGACAGTTCTTGTCCATTTGTTTTTGATGCGTTTTGTTACTTGAAGATGCCATGTGATTATGGACTTTCCGAATTGATTTTCCTCTGAGTTCAGTATTTTTGAGATTTTACTTTTTATCGATTTAATAAATCAATCTTCTTTTATTTTAAATTGTTAAACTCAGATTCAGAAATCAACCAATCAAAATACTTCATTTGGTGTTGTGACTACACATTTTGTACGCCTAGTACTGAGTAAGGGAGCTACCATTTGATTTTTATGGGGGGGTAGGATGAAAAATTTTGTCCTGCATTTTTTTTTAGTTGTAATCTCTGTCCTGCCTTTTTATTTTTCACTCTATTCGGTCCTGCCTTTTTTTTTATTAGTTTATCCTGACTTTTTTTACCTAAATTGTCATCCTGCCTTTTTTTTTTGCAAAGTGTCTCATCCTGCCTTTTTTTTTTACTCAAAACTCCTGTCCTGCCTATTTTTTTCAAATTTCATCCTAGCCCCCCCCCATAAAAATCAAATGGTAGCTCCCTAAAGTTTGTTTTACGTAAAAGTAGGTTATGTCGACAAGATAAACGTCACGTACTATGCATGTATCACTTCGAATTCAAACTCAGTTAAAATGCCACAATTAGAAAAATAAAGAGACAATGAACTAATTGATAATCTTTCACAATTTATTCTATCATTTGAATACTTCGGATTTTGCTCGATAACGACGTTGGAAGCTTTGTATTTTTAAAATTGCTATCAATTACAGCTAAACAATATTACTGTGATGGAAAAGATCCATTCGTCTCAACTCGGTCGATTCCGTAGCGGATTCTACCGAGGATTGCCGAATGGGAAAAGATATAAAAAGGATTTAAATAGAATTTAATGTCCGAATTAAGGAGGTAGACCTAGGTTAAGGGAAATAACTCTTAAAATCATCAGTACTTTTGTGTCAACAATTTTTTAAAATATATTCTAAGCTTCTAAGTGACATAGATTATTTTCAATCTGTTTCAGGTAAATGCTTGAAATACATTGATGAACTTTACTTTTACAAATGCTTGAAACTGATTTAAAGAGTTATCTCCCTGAACCAAGGTCTGCCCCCTTAAAGCAATCTGAATTGCATTTTTCACTGAAAGTTTGTATGCAAAGCACATTCCAGGGGAAAAAAATAACCTTCTACAAAATTATTACATATTATTTTCCGTATAAAATAGCAATATGGATACGGCTTCTGTAATTTTGTATGTATTTAAACAGGACAAAATGAACTACCTTCTGCTGACAATCTTTGTATATGGATTCTGCACATCGTTATCGATATCAGGTAAGTTTGTGAATTGATACAAAAATGTAAATCGTTTCAACTCCATACAAACAATGCAAGTTTAATGTTCATATATTTTTTATTGAAACTTTTCTGGTAAACAAGTGACACCACAAATGAAAATAACAATTTGTAAATGGAATGCATCCGAAAACTGTTTTTTCACAAAATTTTTGCATCAGATACGCTCAAAACAAAATGTTTGAAAGCAAAGGACGAATAAGTACCAGGGCATGTGAAGAGCTGTTTAACCAAAAGGGATCGCAAAATAATAGGTTAATCCATTTAAGGTCAATTTGCATGAGGGAGTTGGAACCTTAGTTTCTTAATTTGTATTTGTTTTATAATCGGACCATGTGCATGAAAATTGGTACCGTTAATGTTATTACTATCACTGGGTCGATGCCTCTGCTGTTGGACTATTAGTTCCCGTGGGTATCATTAGCCTAGTAACTAGTACTTCGGTATTGACCTGAAAATATGGATTTTTTTCTGTTTTTAAAATTTACTGTTACAAAATATAAGAAATTATTATAAATTAAGGAATGTATCTAACCTCGTGCAAAGCTCTGATTCCTTTCACGGATTTTGCTATACTGTTTTGGACCTTTTTGATAATTGCTCTTCATCTTTTATATAAGCTTTGGATCTCAAATATTTTGGCCACGAGCATCACTGAAGAGACATGTATTGTCGAAATACGCAGTTGGTACAGGACAATTGGTATACTGTTAATGTTATTATGTGTGTTAGCAATTATTTCCATACCTAATCGGATATTACTGAGATGATGATAGGGGATATATTTTTGTAAATTTTACAAATAACCTTGACCTTCATCCAAATTATGCATTATTTTCAAGAGAGCTAAATTCAAGTGCAAAATGTACATTGAGCTGCACAAGTTTCTTATCATCTGCATCCGATTTCACCTGGATAGATGCAATCATGATAAAGCTTGTTTGTCTAGCGAAATACTGCGGTTATTTTTTATCATTTGTAAATATTTTAAACGTTCTAATATTTACCTACTTAATATTGTGTTAACATTACATTGTTAGGCAATCTATATATATGTTAGTCAATTGCGTTTTGTTTAAATAAACATTTTCACTTTTTTGGTCTTTTGGAAAATGTTGTTTGTGCTGTATTTAGACCCTTCTACAACGAAATTTGCTTTACATGCACACGTATAAAGTTTGGAAAAAAAATAAACTGATACAGATACTGAATTTCTATTATATGAATGTCTAAGAATATAACTTAAACACGCTAAATAATACATTAAAAAGTTCTATAAGATTTTAAATATACATACGTTTTTATTACTTTATATTTATGTCTCTGTGTTGTCGAAGAAGTTAGAAATAAAAAATACAGGTTCCAGCCCCGATCGGGGAGGAAGTTACGAATCAAATCTACTCTAACATCGTTAGGTTGATTTTCTAGGTACTATATATATTATATATTTACATAAAGTCTCTGAATGATTGTATAATAAAAACTATAACACAAATTTCCATACGTTTCGGCAATTACGGCCTTCTTCATTGAAATGAATTACAACATTGAAACAACAATTACATCGCGTGGATACATTACGATATAATAATTACTATGACGTTCATTGCCGCGTTTTTCTCTTTTTTAATATATATTTTTTTTTATTATCGTTCATACATTGTGTTGAGTCCTTCAGGTTCTAAAGTTTTAAATTTTTTTATCCAAAAGGCTTCTTTAGTTTTTCTGTATATTTCTGTCCAGAATACTTTTTCGATAGTGGTAACTTTTAAATTTGTCATTAAATGATAGTGCTGAATGAAATGGTTGGCTACTGGATCTTCTGTTTTCTTTGTTAGTATTTTGAAAAGTTCAATAGTATCCGTTGATATAGTGTATCACCCGTTTGTCCTACAACATAACAGACATCATAGTGCACAAAAAACATAATTTACTATTATATAAACAAACTAATGGATGTGGACCATGTGGTAAACATTGTGCATTATGCTCACATATAAATGAAACCAAGATATTTTGTGAGAACACCGGCAAAGAATATTCCATTCAGAGACAAATACATTGTAAAACCGGTGGCGTAGTATATGCAATTAATTGTACAAATTGTGAAAAAGTTATTTATGTAGGACAAACAGGTGATACACTATATCAACGGGTGCTATTGATTTTTTTTCGTTTATATAGCTAACTATATGGCGTCAATTTTACTAATTGTAGAAGAAACATCGATATGTTTCTAGTGATTTTTGGAAAGTAAGAACTATCTCTCCCATTAGAACATTTTTTATTTTATCAAACGAGATTGAACTTATTATTTTAAACTTTATTTTTGCTTGATTAAAGAATTTATAAAAATCGAAGAATATTAAGGTGATACAGTTAGGACCCTTTCTTTATTATTTATCCATGTTATCGTTTAGACGCTTCTCTCCAAATCTTTTGATTTTCAGTGTCCTAATATTGAATTCGTTTTCAACTCATATTGGTCCAAAAAACGTAGAAATGGTCATGCAAAGTCTTTTACGGATCGCAAGTGTTCAAATTGTGAATGACTGACCTATATAATTACATAAATAGACATTCTTGTTACAGCAATCGAATGTAATGAACCATATACACCATGTAAGGATGGTCTTCAATGTGTACGTCCCGAGTATCTGTGTGAAGGATACAATGATTGCCGCGATAAATCTGATGAAGATGTGGATTTTTGCAAAGGTAAATGCTGCGAAGATTGCTTGTTAAATGTAGTAAACCAAAACGTTACCGTTGACTTGTCTTGGTTTTACATTTTAACTCAACGGGCATCGCGGCTTTCTTTCTCACTTTTTGTCCGTCGTCCATCGTCGTCGCCCGTAACTCTTACACACATTTTCTACTTGAACCTATGTGCCCAATTTAACCAAATTGCCCACAATCAATATTTGGGTATCTAAGAGACAAGCTATTGCCTAATGACCCCGTTTTCTAACCAACATGTCTGGAAGTCTTAAAAAATAGAACATAGGAGTAAGAACTACTTGTTTGTCGTTTATCTTGAAAGCCTCTATAAATAAAGAAAATCTAACAGTAATGTAATGTTCAATTTTTTTAAATCTACATACCGGCTATTAACAGAAAAACTGTCAGACGACTAGTAGGTATTGCCTTTAAATGACGAATTTTACCATTTGTATTATGTCTATTATCTTCGAAATATAATAGACAGAGAGAAACTTTGAATAGCAAGAATGGCAATTAGGACAATATTGTCAGACGACTTCTGCGTGGAGCTATTATAAAAGCAAAAAAATGTAGTATGTTTGCAACACTCCGACAAAGACCATATGACATAGAAGTTAACATCTAGTGGACATCAATTAATATATATATATATATATATATTTAAACATCAAATGTCTAAAAATAGCAACAATCAACATTCAATCTATTTAAGTGTGGATCAGTTTGTGGAAATAAACTGATACAGTTACGGAATCAAAATTATATAAATGTCTAAGAATATAACTTAAACTCGCTAATTTATACATTAAAAGTTCTATAAGATTTTAAATAGAAATACGCAATATTTCGCTAAATCAATTAGCTTCATCAGGCGTGTGCATCTCTCAAGATGAAATTGGATGCATGACAAAAAAATATTTTTGTAGCTTAATCTATATATACAAGATTTGAGGAAAAGTGTAACATATTGATTAATGTTGCAAAAAATATGTTTGTAGCTACAACTACATAAAGTTAAGTTTAACACATTAATAGATGTTCGATTTTAACTATATGAATTTCTATAAATTAATTTGTATGATTTCAAGATGATTATGGTTTTGATTTGCTCTTAAATCTTTTTTCGTCTCTCTCATTGAGTCCATCAGGTTGAAGAGTTCGTAACTGGTGCATCCAAAATCTCTCTCTTTTTTGTCTACCTTGTGTATACCAATTTTCTGAATGATTTGAAATGTGACGTTTTCAAAATCATGTCCTCCTCTTAAAAGGTGTCTTGTAATTTGGCAGTTCCTTTCTTTTGTATAAAATGACCGATGGTTATTAAGTCGGATGTTAAATGTTGTTTCTGTTTCACCAACATCTTGTAATTTGCAAGTTCCACACGTCAGAACATAAATGCAATTTTGCGTTTTGCAATTTGATGTTATAAATATATTGTATTTTTTCTTTGTGACTGTGATGACGGATTGGGTTTCAATATTAGCGACTTTGCAGCACTTATAATTGCCCCTTCCGCATGGTTTATAACCTCCGACTGTTGATATCTCCTGTTTAGATACTCTGGATGTTACTAGAATATCTTTGAGGTTTTTGGGTCTACGGCCATAACGGGAGGTGATGAAAAAATCTCTTTTAAGGAAGGATCATTTTCAATAAGACAGTGTTTGTGGACAATTGATGCAAGATTTGTCAAGTGAGGATGAAAGCTAACAACAAACGGGATTTTATTTGTCTGGGCCGTCTTTTCTTTGTATTCAAGTAGGTTTGTTCGGTGATTTTCTTTTGCTTTACCGAAAGCTTCTGAAATATTTTTTGTTCTTATAACCTCTTAATTTGAGTTGCTGTCTGAGTTGCCCCAAACGATGGTTTAATTTTGATTCCGATGAACAAATTCGTTTTAGCCTGATGGCTTGGCTGTACGGAATGCTCCGGGAGTAGTGTTTCGGGTGACAACTCTTCGGAGAGAGAAATTGGTATTTATCAGTTTTTTTGGTGTGAAGGTCGGTTGTCATGACTCGGTTTTCTAAAGTTATGGTGGTGTCGAGAAACACAATTTTCCCATTTAAAACTTCAGATGTGAACTTTATCGATTGATGAAAGTTGTTACAGAAATCGTGAAATTCTTGCAGACGTTCTACAGTTTCGTTTCATTTGATGTCGATGTCATCAATTTAACGGAGCCAAGACAAGGGTTTGTATGGTAAATTTGAGAGGATGCGTTTTTCGAGACTCCCCATGGAAATGTTGGCAAAAGAAGGTGCCATTTTGGTTCCCATACTTGTACCGTCAATCTGCAAGTAGTGCTGGTCGTTGAATGCAAAATTGTTGTTTTCAAGCACTAGTCTCAGTAACTGAACCAGACAGTCTTTTGATTACGATTGTTCCATACTTGTTTACAAGCGACTATTCCTTCATTTTTGGGAATATTTGTGCATAAAGAAGACACATCCATTGATACCAAAATTGTGTTGTTTGGTAAGGGATTTAATGAATTCATTTTTTTCAAATAATCTGTAGTATCTTGAATGTAAGATGGCATTGTTCTAACGTGTGATCTAAGATGGTAATCCACGAATTCAGATATTTTTTCGGTTGTATGGCCATTTGCAGATACAATCGGTCTTCCCGGAATCCCTTCTTTATGAAGTTTTGGGAGCAAGTAAAATTGACCGGCTGTGCAGGTTTCATCAGGGCGTAGATGGTCGTACGTGTCGTCATATATGTGTTTTTGCTGCTCATGTCTGAAAGGACCTCAGTAATTTGTTTACTTATTTCTTTTGTAGGATCACTTTCTAAATGTTTGTAAAATTTTGAATTTGAAAGCTGACGATTCCATTCTTCAATGTAGTCGGTTTTGTTGATCACTACAACTGCACTTTCTTTGTCTGCTTGTTTATAACAATATCATCACGGCCTTTTAAAGTATAAATGGCTTGGCTTTCTTGTTCAGAGAGATTCCGTAAACGTTTGGCACTGACTGATGATTTTACTTCAGTTTTAATAGATGCTATAAAGGATTCTAAATTGTCGTTTTTACTTCTTGGTGGATTCCATTCGCTTTTCTTTTTAAATCTTGGGATGCACTTGTCCTCTTTATCATTCTCATATTCCGAATCATTTATTCCGGCTTCTTGTAAGTTTTTTTGTGTTGCCTATTAAAATGTTCTTTTAGGCGAATACGTCTTGCAAATTGATTCACATCTGTTTCCAATGGTAGGTTGTTAATGTTTGCTGGTATAGGACAGAAGTTTAGACCTCTACTTAATAATTTTTCTTCGGAGTTGGTTAATTCTGTTGACGAATTTAAATTAACTAAATTATTCTCCGCTGGGTGTGTTCGTTTTTTAAAACGTCTTTTTCTTGGTTGTTTTAAATCACTCTCTTTTAAAATATTACTTATATCAAAATTTGAAAATTGCTGTTTACGACCATCTCTGATGAATTTCTTATGTTGCTGGTTTTTGTAATTTTGACTTTCTATTCTTTCAATATCGGATAATCTTTTCTTGCTTAAATCCATGTCTCCGTTAGTAATGGAAATTGGTGGTTTAGAAAGCATTTCATTTATTCCAGAGTTGATTTTTTTATATGAATAGATAGAAAGGAAGAGTAAAAGTTGGAGAAGCCGTAAAGAACAATTGAATAAAGTTTCGTCCCAACGTTTCATTAATCTGAAGGACTTTACACCCGGTGTTTGTGGGGTCAATTTAATATTCAATCTGTTTGGTATTTTGTTGTTATAAATATATGATTTAATGTTTGAAACATGATGTTTAACTTTTATTTAACTCTTATAGCGAAAGAATGTGTGGGCTCCCAATACGCAAAATGTCGGAATGGTATTCAATGTGTGTATCTCATATCCTTCTGTGACGGATTCAATGACTGCCCTGATCAATCTGACGAAGACGAAGACTTTTGCAAAGGTAAATCATAATACTGTATGTAGAAGATATTCCTGATTTGCATCTTTCAATTTACTGTTGTTTTAAACATATATATTTAAACATATATATATATATCAAACTTAAGGGAAAACAACGTTCAAACCTATGATTGCGTTGGATAAAACCGCAATTTTTATACATGTGCATGTAACAAATTGATCACAAGGTGAAACAAAATGGATCTCTATGTTAAGTTAATACCAAGTATATAACAATAAACTTGGGGCAAAGATGGTACACCCCAACATGCGGTGCTAAATTTTTTACACCATATTTGCATTTCGACAATTAATTTCTCTTCAGTGATGTTAGAGATGGAAGATATTTGGAAGGCCATTTGATTTACTTCAATTTAGGATAGAGTTTTATTTATCCTGATTTGTACCTTTCAATTTACTGTTGTTTTATCATGTCAATATGCTTTTACAGACATAAAGTTTCAAAATATTTAAATGGGTTTAATACATCCGCATAATGATAATCATATTAATATTAAAGACAACTCGTCCATAACAACGATAATGCCAGCTTGTAGATACGGTGAATGGCCTTACTATCTTTTATATCTGCGTATTCGTTGAGACTGAACATTTGCTTAATCATTAGTACCGAAACTATATCATGCCACGATGATTATATACACATCTATGATACTTTTATTACATATTACAACGATATACAAATATTGTGCCAGGTCTAAAACTTGTTTTCTCGAATTCAAGCGTTTAGAATACCGTACTGTATACCTAGTGACCCCCAGCGGTCTCACCCATTGAGTGGTGGAAATAAAAACATAAGTTACTGAACCAGTGTGATTAAACGATGTGCGTACAGAGAACAGAACACACTGCGTTCTATGTTCTTTTTTTAGTATTTGGTTAACAACTATCGCGCGTCATTCAAAAATTAACCTTCATATCAAAATGATATGTTATATTCGTGATGAAACCTGCTTCTACCAAAAACTTATGTGTCATTGTCTTTTTAGCATACAAATGTTAGTATAAGAAATGTATGCTTCTTTTTGTAATTTTATTTGGGTGTAACAGTGTTAATCGTGCACAAATTTTAAGAATGAAGTGTTAATATAGGAAATGTGCTTCGGTCAATACTTTTACACCCCATTAAAATTACAAAAAGAAGCATTCATTTCTTAAGTAATAATAACATTAGCCAGGAATTATTTTGCCATTAAACTTGGTTAAGGTGTTTATAATTACTAAATACTACGGAATCTTAAAAGATATTAAAACAAAAAGTAGAATAGAACTTTTCTAAAACGAGTTTGTCTTTTTCTTTTATACAGCTAATATATGCCCGGAAGGAGTTGTAAAATGTAAGGATAATCTTCAGTGTGTTGACTCTTTGGAGCTGTGTGATGGAGTCCATGATTGTCGTGATAATTCTGATGAAGATCAGGACCTTTGCAGAGGTAATACACAAATCAAAATAAATGATAACAGTGTCTTCTGTTAGTAAATACAATACACAATTTTTTAATACTCCGTATACAGTTGTGTAATACACAAAGCTAATAAATAACAAAAGTTGCTTAATTGCCGTAATTACATTTTGACAATATGTATCAAATAATATAATCAATAAATACTGAAGAAGAAAAGTCCAAAAAAATAAATATTAATAATGAATATCTTTAGAATAGCATAATTTTGCATTGCTTTAAAAGGAAACATTTTCAAGTACCAGTATACAAGAAATATAACGCCGCTTCGTATTTGATTTGTTTTTGCATCAAGTTTAATTCGAGTCATATTTGACGAAACAAGCGCATTAAAATTCTGGTATCTATACTGAGTTTTTATAGAGAAATATGGAGACTTTCAAATCTTTAGAAATTATTTTATTATTGGGGAATAATTCAAACTGTTGCTTTTCTCTTAGAAATATTTGCCTGTGTCGTTTATATAGCTACACATGTAACAAAATGACGTCAAATGTGAACAGGACCTGCTTTCTCTTCCGGAGCACCTGAAATCACCCCTAGTTTTTGTTCAGTATTGTTGTGATTTCACTTTTTACTAATTGTAGAAGAAACATAGACATTTTTCTAGTAATTTTTATAAAGTAAGACTTATCTCTCCCAATATAACATTTTTTATTTCACCAAATGAGATCGAACTTATTATTTTAACCTTTACTTTTGCTTGATTAAAGAATTTATAAAAATCATAGAATATTAGGGTGATAAGGTTAGGACCCTTTCTTTATAATTTATCCATGTTATCGTTAAGAAGCTTCTCTCCCGATCTTCTGATTTTCAGTGTCCAAATATTGAATTCTGTTTAAACTCATATTGGTCCAATAAACATAGAAATTGTCATGCAAAGTCTTTTACGGATCGCAAGTGTCCAAATTGTGAATGACTGAACTATATAATTACATAAATAGACATTCTTGTTACAGCAACCAAATGTGATGAATTATATGTAAAATGTAAGGATGGTCTTCAATGTGTACATTCCACGTATCTGTGCGATGGAGACAATGATTGCCGTGATAAATCTGATGAAGATGAGGATTTTTGCAAAGGTAAATGCTGCGTAAATTGCTTACAAATGTAGTAAACTAAAACGCTTACCGCTGTCCTGTCTTGGTTTTACATTTTACCCAAATTGCCCACAATCATTATTGGGGTATCTAAAAGACAAATTATTGTCTCATGACCCCGATTCCTAATTAACATGTCCGAAAGCTTTAACAAATATAACAGAGGGGTAAGAAGAACTTGTTCGTCATTTATATTGAAAGCCTCTATAAATAAATCAAATCTAACAGGAATGAAATGTTCAAAATATTAAAATATACATACAGGCTTTTAACAGGAAAACTGTCAGACGACTAGTAGGTATTGCCTCTAAATGACGAATTTTACCATTTGTATTGTCTATTATCTTCGAAATATAATAGACAGAGAAAAACGTCGAATAGCAGTAATGGCAAATAAAACAATAATGTCAGACGACTTCTGCTTGGAGCTATTATAAAAATAAGAAGATTTAGTATGTTTGCAAATAAGACAACACTCAGACAGAGACCAAATGACATAGAAGTTACATCAATAGGACATATTACGGACACCAACAATGGGAACAAATCATCCCACATAGTAAGCTACAGAAGTCTCCGACAATACGAATGTAAAACAATTTAAACGAAAAAACTAATGGTCTGATTTATAAAACAATACACCAAAACCAACGACGGTACATGTATACATTAGTAGACGACAACAACTGAATTACAGACACCTGACTTGGGACAGGCACATACACAATATGTCTGGGTTTCACAGGTTTGTTGGAGACAAACCCTCCCGTAACATTTTTTTAATACGTTTTCCTGTACTAGACAAAAGCTGAAAAATAAAAATAGAAGCTGTAAAGAGAAAGAAAATATCAACAAAGAAATTTTTGAAATGATCTATATTTCAATCCACAATGTTGGAGAGCATCTCCATTGTTGAAGATGTGCATAAACCTAGATAAGCGAAAAAAGGTTGTTTAGATCCTAACGACGAAACATTACATATTATTAAAATGCGAATTATGTCCCTAATTTAATGTATAAGCAATGAAAATATATTTTTTTACTTTTCTTGTAATTTTAGGAGCCCGTTTTTGTTGTTGTCATTTTTGATGTGTAATGCTATTCAACTGTTGTTTCAAGCGCTTCTGATCAGTTAGTCGAAATGCACGTCTTGCTTACCAAATTGGTTACGATATTATCATTGGTTACTCTGTTCCGTTTTGAAAATGATGTTTTCTTTATATTTCAAAGATTTAAGAAGATTTAAACGTAATTTGTTTCAGGATAATCACAAAGCAGAGCACATGGAGCAGTCGACATAGAAAAAATAAAAATGAAAAGAGCGGAAATCTCGAATTTACAACCGTATTTAAATTTACAATTTCCAATTCTGTTTATTATATAATTAAAAGCAATATGAATAAAATAGATAAAAAAAACTAGAAGTCCTTTAGTGGGGATTGGGTTTACAAAATATGGAATAATGGATATGCACTACATCAAACGGGTAAAAATATAAGGAATAGAGAAAAATGCCAAAAAATAAAAAATAGAGAATAACATGGATCAGGGGGTGTTGAAATAGAAAAATGGAAAATAATGGGACACACAATTAATTATAGTATTGAGTGACGTCCAATCCTCACTTCTGGTACTCAACGTGTAGGTATTTGTTCTATCTATTTCTGAAGCTGAATGCTTTCCTCATTATTTTGTTTTATTATTCGTTTAAAGGACAAAATAAAAATCACAAAAAATACCGAACTCCGAGGAAATTTAAAACGGAAAGTCCCTAATCAAAGGTACCAGGCTTATTTGTTGATACGCCAGACGCGCGCGTTTCGTCTACATAAGACTCACCAGTGACACTCAGATAAAAAAGTGGGAAACCAAAACAAGTACAAAGTTGAAGAGCATTGAGAACCCAAAATTCAAAAAAGTTGTGCCAAATACGGCTAAGGTAATCTATTCCTGGGATAAGAAAATCCGTAGTATTTCTAATAATTTATACGTTTGCAACAGTAAATTTATAAAAATGACCATGTTATTGATATGCATGTCAACATCGAAGTTCTGACTACTTTGCTCTTCTTCAGTTGCAACATAATCTGAATATGGTTGAAGAAAAGTAAAAATCCAAACAAAGGTAGAACTCAGTTGGTGAAACAGGGAATCCATTACAATGTAGGTCCGGTAAGACCCCTTTTTGGCCCCAAAATATAACAGTTTTACAAAATTGTTAAAATGTAAACTTTTAGTTATTTATTGGACAGTTGAATGCTTCTGCCACATAAATATGGGCTGTTTTTGACAATACAATGCACATATATCGGGTTGTAGCGCCATTAAGTCATGCTAAATTACTGAAATCTTCAAAATTCTAGCATTTTAGTTAAATTTTAGACGGTTTCCGTGTAAAACGAAAGTGGCCGCATTCGTGTTCATCCTTAATATTGAAATGTAAGTTGTATCTTATGATAATACATAACATATATAAAGGTTGTGGATGAACACGGATGCGGCCACTTTCATTTTTGACAACAACCATCTGTAAAGTGACATTTTTTAGCATATTTGGTAGATTTTTCATATTTGAGCTGGAATCGGATCGTTCTTAATGACTAAATCAGTTAAAACCTTTCACATAAACTAATTGAATCAATTGAAATAGACACTTAAGTGTCTAAAAAGTGGTAAAAATCTTTAGTCAGATGAAACTGAAATTTGAGGCCAAAATGAGTCCTTACCGGACCTTCTCCTTTAGAAAGGGATACTAAATATATTACGTGCGTCGTTAGCGCTTTCTGAATTTACCTTCATTGGAAATTATCAAACCAAAACTTTTCAAAGCCATGTATGAATAAATATGTCAAAACGTTTAGAGCTATATGGCCAATAGGGAGATAAAAAAATATCTTAATTCATGTAAGGCCAACTTTACTAGAGGCGGTTGGAAAATAAGTTTCCTTAAACTAATTTCTAAATTCATACACTGGGATTATTAGAATAGTAGGTCAACCATTGTATATATTGTCTCTACCGAAGCACTTACAACGGAGCTAATGAGCTAATGATACCATTGGGAAATATACATTATTAGTCTGAAAATTCAGAAAATGAGATCAAATGGATGTAGTGTTGTAAAATTGTCTGGTTTTGGTTGACGAGTACTGTGACATTTGGAAAACTCGAAAGACTTCCGTTTGACGGTATTCCAAATAGCCATACTTTGTATATTTATTCATGTTCATCGTCTTAAGTTCACTAGTTAACAATTTTGTCTGGAATGATCATTTAATCTAAACACCTCTTGAATGACATACCAATAAAAGATTAAGTCTTATTCTGTTTTTTGGAAAACTGTCAGACTTATCCACTCTACTTAAACATAAACATCAGGGTCAAGTAGACGTGTTTTTTTGTGATTTTTTTTAAATACAAATAAAAGCCGGAAATTACAATATCCAATATTAGTGTAAAAATGTATTTAGAACACAACTTTAACGGTTGCCCAAATAATTCATGTTTAACATTCTGAAAGCGGCATGATTTTCTACCTGTTATGTCTGTTGGTTTTGCTCACACATTATTGTCAATATAATAGAATTCAATGCGACTGTCTTACAAATGAGCGGTTTATGTTTCTACAGTACAACCTGTGACTGCCTCTTAGTTATGTCCACCCTCTTGTATGGTCACAATCGAATGGTGGCCTTTTATTGGGGTATTCAATCTTGAAATGTTGGACATTTATTGGGGTCATAAAACATAGGTTGATGTTTTATCTAATTATGTTACCTGTTGAAATCAATCAGGGTTGAAGTTTTCAGCTTGTGTGTGTCATTTAAATTTATCTGTACAGGTAACTAATGTTTCTTTTAAAATTGACATTTTAAACTATTCTTGAAATTGTGTAATACAATTTAGTTTTAATCTTAGTTAATTTATGTTTTTGTTTATTATTTTGCCTTTAAATTTATTTATTCTTATTTTTTTATGTTTTGATTTTGTTTATTTTTCTTTTGTTTGATTTTTTTATTTGTTTTATTCACTTTTGTATGTGGTTCTATTTAAGGGAGCTCGCGGGTCTAAATGAATTTTTTTATTTAATATAAGATTTCGCTATATTTTTCTATAAATGAATTTTATCTTATCCTTAATAAAACAATTAAATAAAAAATGGGGTCACTGTTCATTTACGCTCACAATCTGCCTTCGAAAGAAGCATACATTTTTGTTAATGTCCTTTTTTTCTGTTGAACAAATAGGAGAAATAGCGGTAATATCAAAATAAAAAAAGAACTATATTACCGAAATCGCTTAAATTTTACAATTATTTAGATTATGTACAGGGTATTCGAAAGCAACAATAAAAAATATAGGTCACCGATGAGTTAAAAAAAGATAATTCTATTTTAATGCCAAAAAATGGCACTTTTGCACCAAAAGGAGATAATTTAGAGCTTTTTCAATGATATCGACATTTTAAAAGTCACCTGGGGTCAACACGAATTGATTTTTTGGAATGATGTTTGTACCATATGATAAAGTAACAACTACTTATAGGCGAGTGACTTAAACCATAAAATTAAATTTTTAATGCACCTACCTAACACACGGCTAAATTATATATCATTTGAAAGCTACACATCTGTACTATCTGTTTTGCCCGGTCGTAAAAAAATCGTACGGTGCAATGTCCGTCAAATCAAGATCAAAGGCCAGGGACGAATAAGTGCATATTTTCAAAGATTTCAGCCTGATTGCATAATATGACTTTTATATACTAAATTCACATATGCAAACAATTAAAACTTTTAGCAGAGAGATTAAAAGTCATTATTCAAATGCATATTTTAATATTTAAAGCGTGTTTTTGACAGAGAGCACATGTTTTCTGAAATTCGAGTAAAAGTTAAGAAAATGAGTGAAAACCCAATTTTTTTCTTTCTGGTGCAAATGCTAATCACTTAAAACTAAGTAAAAGCCTGTAATGACTATCAAAAAAGTTTTTGACATCATAAAATTTTCTAATATTATGCTTACTTCTAATCAAACAGCAAATCATAACAACTCATACAGTTAGTTGCCCAAAATACCGCCATCTGCGAAAAAATAGCTTTTAAGCATTTCTTCCTATTGAAACTATTGTATGTGGTCAATATAAGATTTAATAAACAAATTCCTTAGAATCTGAAAAATTTAGAGTAAAAAAAATTTGTGCGCGAATCATCTTATTGCTTAAAAATAAAGGGGGCGAAACTAAGAGATTGCAATCTGCATTGTAACTACCAGACTGAAATAAACATATTTCGACTTTTCTAATTGTTTGATTTGTAGCTTCATTATAAATATTGATGTAGTGAAAAGACCTTTTATTTATTTAATGTGAATTGAAAATTTAGACCAAAATAAATAGAAAATAAATTGATGGAAATTGAAATTTCAAAGAATTTCAAAAACTAGTAAACACATTATAAAACTTGACTTCTTCATTGTTTAAATTGCGTTGTTCATTGTTTACATGCATTAACTTATCAAATAAGAATAATTTTGAAGAAAAAATATCCATTAATACGCAACGATTCTAGTTACAACTAGACTTCCTGAATAGCTTGAATGACTAGTATATTTTTCATACGAGGATGAATTCATGCAAGAGTTTCTGATGACGACTGAAAAGAAGCTATCATTATCTGGAAACTTCACTATCCATCATATAAATGATGTCATCTCACTGAATAGTGCACAATTTGTGACAATGTTTGTTTCGTATTTTCCATTGAAATTGAAAATAAAAGATTCAACAGATATATTTTACTCTATCACGTACCTTGAGATCGATGATAAGGGTCGGTTGAGAACAAGTTTTATGACAAAAGAGATGAGCATAAAATAACCCATAAAAACACCCCTTACTACCAAATAATAAACTTTTCATTTCTATGTAACAGCATTATAACAACGCCTGCATATCTATACTACTAAAGGAGGAGACCGATTTCATTGAGTCTCAACTCCTCTGAAATAAAGGCAACTATAGTATACCGCCATTCAATAGTCATCAATCGATTTACTAGTATCTGAAATAAATCCGGGTCACAAAGCAAAAACTAGGAAAACGCATCAACTATAAGAGGAACACAACGATATAACAGAAACACTGAACTGCTTCAAAAACAAACGCCAACATACAAAGAAACAGATTATTCGATACCAACTGCCATATGCCTGACTTGGTACAGGACATTTGAAGAAAAATGGTGGTTTAAACATGGTTTTAAACCAGAGTTCAAATGCAAAGTTGAAATCATCCCTTTAAACATTCCATGGACGCCACTACAAGTTGTCTGACAATTATGAGATATCTGTTTCACCAGATGACGACTGATAAGTTCCATCGACGTAACCAAATTGCCGTCATTTCTCCCGTTAATGTCACCAACCGAATAAGGCTTAGCACCGAGTGGTTAGTGCATCGGACTACTAACACAAAGTTTTCTGGTTCGATTCCCGTTCCGTGATGAAAATTTCAGGTACTGAATTTTCGGCTCTTCCTTGACACCCTTTTTGAGTATGGTCTTAAGGAAACGATGAAAGTCCGTCGGAAGGGGACGATAAATGGCTGACCCGTTTTAAGAGAGAGCCATATCTCTTGCACGTTAAACACACCTTTGTAGATTTCAAAATAATTAGAGCAGGCTAATGCCGCTACAATGCAGCACTCGCACCCGCAAAGTGGAAAGCGATTAATTTAAGTTGAAAAACTTGTTTCCCAATCCACTATAAATAAATATGTTTAAACTAAGACGGGTGTCACATGTGGAACATGATCTGCCTACCCTTTTTTTGGGGGGTTTGTGTTACTCAATCTGTACGTTTATATGTTGTGTTTTGTATACTGTTGCTTTTCTTGTTCGTTTTTTGCCCGGCTTTGTCAGTTCGTTTTTAATTATGAGTTTGATGTCCCTTTGATATATTTCGTCACTATTCAAGTAGTAAAAGGT
Source organism: Mytilus edulis (assembly GCF_963676685.1). NCBI lineage: Eukaryota > Metazoa > Mollusca > Bivalvia > Mytilida > Mytilidae > Mytilus > Mytilus edulis. The sequence goes on from NW_027268142.1 coordinate 35,957, forward strand.
TTTAAAATTATAGATCAGTGTAGCTAAATGTATCATGATAACGATTTGGTTATATATATATATCACCGTGAGCCAATTAAGTTATTTTCGCGGATATTTGTCTTATTGCGTTAATCTTCCTCACTTTACTCTGAGTTGATTTTTTGGCCGATTTTCATTACTGCAAGTTAATGTCTTCAAAGTAAAATAATACCAAAGGGACAATCAACATCTCAAACCTTGAATCAAATAAAGTTAATTAAAACTATGAACAAAATAAAATTAAAGTCCAAGAGACGAACAACAGTCAAAAAAACACAGCATACCATCAAAACGATCACTCCGAAAACAGCGAATGATCTTATGAGGTCAGGAAGGGTATTTAACTTTTTCATTTTGTTATTTCATTACTACTTATAGTGTTTTACATACACAATGACATGCATTTGTATTTTAAAAGCTTATGTAGAAAATACTCAAAGCATCTTTTATTCAAATAACTACAGTGATTATACTTCTAAACACATTTAAAATGACTTACTATAACACGATTTTAAACTAAATAAGAAGCAGCCGCATTTTATTTAGTTCGTTTACATCCCGCTTTAGACAACCAAGTGTTTCTAAACAAGGTTACTTATTTCAATGTTGCTTACGATTTAGTCGCAAAGTAATGTTTGCATTTAAACATGATTACAAAAAACAGTTTGACTTCGTAAAAAACATATTTTAACCTCAATTACCTCGCATATATTCTTTTCTTACTTTAAATACCCATTCTTTAATATGGAAAATCATTCTCCTCCCTGATATTCACAATTAGCGATGTACTTTTTTAACATAGATTAACAAAATGTACGCTATTTGCAGATGGCAGATTTTTGGGCAACTGCAAACACTTCAATAAAAGGCTGTTCCCTGAACAATAATTAATAATTGCATCTTAAAATTACAAAACAAATATTCCTTGACCTAAAACATATACATTTATCTATTTTTTTAGCATACAAATATCGATTCCTCAAGATATATTTTGATTTTGAATAATTTTTCATTTTTTTAGGATTTGTGATAAATTTCAATTTTCGTGAAATTTTGCGCATCGAATCTCTTACTGTTTGTTTGATTTGGAAATTATGTATCATGTTCCATAAAGTTAATATGATCTTCTGGAAAATTTTATGGTACAAGGATTAGAAAATGGCGTTTTATTTAGTAAGCGCAAAAATTGGAATGTTTTTTCACGACCTTTGACCTTGATTTAACAGAAAGTGCACCGTACGATTTTTTTACGACCGGGCAAAACAGAAAGTACAGATTATCAGCTTTCGAATGATATATAATACAGCCGTGTGTTAGGTAGGTGCATTAAAGTCGTTAACTAAGCGTCTTTTTGAAATAAGTCACTCGCCTATAAAGGTAATTTATAGAATTTGTAATGTAAAATAAAAGTTTATTTTTTTTCTGAAAATCTTATACCTGCGAGCCTTCTTAATTTGTTTTTCTTTATGTTTGTTTTTTCAATGTTTTGATTTTTGTTTCTTTTTCTTTTTTTTTCTTTTATATTTGTTTTTATTTATTTTATTCAGGTTTGTATTTTTGTCTTTCTTTTTTTTTATAACATCTTCCTAGTAAATATTTTGTATGATGTTGCAGTGTTTGAGAAATCTGAATACACATATACTTGGAAATAAATAATATCCTTTTTCATTTATTTTTTTTCAATATATTTGTATGTTTTTTTTCCAAGTACATGCATCAATATCATGTTGTCTGTTTCAGTTTAGGATTATACAGTCATGATAAAATTATTGCTATATCATCAGATAATAAAGTTCTTATTAAATTTATCACACTTGTCATCAAAGTTTTTCTAAGCATAAAATGACAATTACATGATGGGATATAACTAAAAGGATTTGTTTTAATATGTATATTCTTCAGCGAAATTAAAGACTAATTGTTATATTATAAAATAAAGGTAAAACACCCCACATTAATTAAGAGCTTTATTATATTATGCTATAATTTTCTTTATGAACAGCATCTTGCATTCTACTAAGCATGGGTATTTGTCGGTGCAACTACTAATCATATTGTGTTAAAATGAATACTTATTTAATAGCCTCTTAAAGTTCATGCTCCATACGACTTTATCACTACACCAATGAAGTTTAAATCAGATATACTAAAGGTTTATTGTTTTGTTTTTTTTGAGATTTAATTTCCTTGCTTCTGCGAAAAAAACATACTTCTTCACATTGAAAAGCTTGATCATAGAATATTTTAGCTGAGTCCTTGTCACCTATTATCTCAAAACATACTCCGAGTATTGTTATTGAATCAGATAATGTGCTCTTGGTAATGAACTTCCTTTTTTCTACAGTAAGACATAATTTATAAAGTGCCTGTTGTCTTTTGACAATTTTACCCAAATGGTGATAACATAAAAATCTTACACAGTGTGACAAAACAATAGGTGATAAACTGTTACGAACATAGTCAACTTCCAACTGTAGTTCTTCCGGTATAAGCGGCAAATGTCTCATGTAATCAACACACATGGCTATTTTTATCTTGTCATTCAAAGAAACGGAGTTATGTACATGTTGCCTATAACTATCTATTTCTTTGTCATTATAATCTGGGCAGCCTAAATACACCATATACTTTTTAAAACTTTTTATGGCATATTTCACAAGTTTCAATGTTACCTTGTTCTGTCTTCTTACATAATAAAAAGATGCGTATAACAACCATCCGGACATAGCATCTGTCTTGGTACCTTTTATCAAATTACTATTGTAACAATTGTGCATATTGTACGTTTCACCTGTTGTGGTTGGTGGTGGAAGTAGTTGTGCTACATGTTGACTTGTCTTTGCATACTGGTATTTACACGCCTGAACAATAAAAGGAGACGATTCATACCTTACTAATGATTCAAGTAATGTCAGTACTTTGCAATTACCTGCAATGTCTTTCTCAACTGTATCAGTAAAACCACATATCTTGTAGTACAGGAATTCTAACTTTATGAACGAGATTCCACTATTATCACCTATTCGATAAAAAATTCCACCTTCAGGTGGAAACAATTGCAATATTAACACCTCAATTCCATTAGATACGATTTTATGCAGTTCCTGTAATAGAACTTCGTTGTTGGCCGGGGTGATCTTTCCTAGGAACATATTGTGTTCAGGTATAAAATAGTTTGGAGAGTAACAGTGTTTTACCCACGAAATTAGTTTACTAAGGCAGAGAAAAAGACACACATATAGTTTAGGTAACTGAAAATTGTCACGATCAACTTCCTCCGGGACCAAGAATAATGCCGTTTTAAGAAAGTAAGAACACAATAAATCTTTGATAGATTCGTTGTTGTTAACAACACGCTTTAACATTAGCTTGAGAAGACCATAACACACGAGTTGTGTGTAATTAAACGAATGAACAAGTTGTTTTTCAGCCACTGAAAACAATAATTTCCATAATAAACGATTATTTGAGAGTGTCCTTGGTCCAATAGGTACAAAGAAACATCCGTAATGTATGATGTTGTCAATCACGTTATTAGGTGGCCATTAGTTTCTGTGTCGGAACGACCATGGAACGGCTTGATATGGGAATCATTTACTTCTTAAGCAGAAAGCAATATCTATACCCTGATCTATGTCTGAGAGACAAGAGCCGTGTGGATATAGATCTATATATGACATTTTATTCTTTTTCCTACTAACAAAACAAATGACTGATACATATGAACCTTCTCTAGTAATTTCTAAGCACTTGGCTGATATTTCGGTACACGTCACACTCCCTGCTATCAATCTAAGTCGAGAAAATCCAGGATGTTCAGTATCTGTCTCCATAACCAAAGTAGTACATTGTATTGGGTGTTTGATTTTCAGTTTTTCCGTATGACTTTGACATTATTCGAGACAATCATTACATCTCGCTGGTCACTGCCTGGTAAATCTAACCCTTCTGCCAAACTTCCGCTTGCTATTTGTGTTGATTCAGTTGAGTTTACGTTGTCGATTTCATCCTGAATAATGAATAATCTTTGTCTAGTACGGATATCTAATTCAGTTCCCACGGTATTAACTATGTGTTGGTATAAGAATGTTCCATTGAAGTCATTTGCAGGCCATGTCAAATGCCCTTAAAAAGATATATTTAATTCATTTAATGAGATTGATATAACAATAGAAAGACAGCAACATATATGAACAATGAACAAATGGTGATGGTTACAAAAATGTATATAGACAGAATTGTGGAGAAGCCTTGCATATTATTATAAACAATGTATCGTTTATGCATCGTGGTTATCTCGTTTACATTTTGTATCATCGTTCAAGTATTATACACGTTGACTATAACTCAAAAAAAGAAAAGAAAAACATAATCGTCCTATCCTTTCCTGTAGACTTACGGTTACAAATGTACAATGTATTCCGATAAGTAGTTACAAAAAGTGTGCCTATACAAAACATCACTGGATGTAACCAGCTTTAGTTAATGTTTGTGGATTGATTGTTTCACAAGAGAACCATTCGGTCTCAGTACTTAAAATATTTCAATCGTTTATTGATGGATTTAACATACATACATACAATAAGAAAATAAGAAAGCAATTAACAAGGTTGTTAAATTCGATATATGCCCTGTTGTGCTTCTTTGTTAAATATTTTTTTTGTATTATTGTGATTAACATAGGTTTCGTGCTTGTACATCCTATCATTATGTTATTTTCTTATGATAGTCTCGTATTTTTGTCTTTCATTTTTGCTAATGTGGTTTATCTATATGTCTTATGGTGTTACTTCGAGACATATAGCTTGGCTCTGTACTTATACATCCCGTTATTGTTCTATTGTAAAACTTGATTGTATGCTTGTATTTTATGTTTACTATGTGCTTTGTATATATGTCTTTTTATGTGTCTTTGGTGCATGTATGACGTGGCTCTGTCCTTACACATCCCATCATTGTGTTATTGGACCATGGTATTTGTGTAATCTTGCGTCAATATACTTGGTCTTTAAGCCATTTTGTGATCTTTGTTACATTACATTCTTTTAGTAATAACAGTTATAACACAATGTTGATTGTTGTTTCCCATTTTATGACATTTTTATCTATTATGTCTGTTTATTTTAGGAACTCATCATTGACAATCTAATGGAATTTGATTTTACTGTTATACAAGTGAGAGGTTTAGCGAGCTATGAAAACCAAGTTCAACTCACCATTTTCTACATAAAAAAATGCCTGTACCAAGTCAGGACTATGACAGTTGTTATCCCTTCGTTTGATGTGTTTGAGCTTTTGTCTTGCCATTTGTGTAGGGACTTTCCGTTTTGACTTTTCCTCGGAGTACAGTATTTTTGTGATTTACTTTTAATTAGCCGAAAATAAATAGACAACGTCATGGCTGAAAAAAAACCAACTTGCACACAAACACTGATACACAATACTTAAAAAAAATGAGCAACACATACGCCAACAACTATTGCAGTGACCTCAATTATCTCAGCAATGAAGTATGTTTTACCTGGCAACATATGAAATTACAGCACTACAGAGTAGTAATATGTACTCAACCCATGCTTTCTCTATGATAAAACATATATCCTTGGAAACGCTTTGCATATTTAATATTATTAAAGTGCGTATGTGATCTTTTCGAGATGCTTATCAAACATTTCGTTACATTGCATATGCAGTTACAAAATTCTAAAAGGAAATGAAAAAAAAACAATATTTCAAATGATTAATATGATTTAGAAAGGGAATAGATTGATATCACATTCGCAAATTATGGCACAACTTACCAAGTGTTTTCTGTCATATTCCAGCAATTTTGACTATGCTTTTTTGAAAAAAAGGAGTACATGTTTCAACCTATGCAACTTGCGAATACATATATACAAATGTACATTTTGAAACCGAATTCATGACAATGTTTATCTTTATAATTAATTTAGAACATGCATTCTACTAGTCATCGAATAGGACAAGCCGAATGCCACTTAAACCAATATTTCATTTTTAGGCGTCTGAATTTTTATGTATAACGGTTTGCTTGTGGTCCACCAACTGCCATCGTCTATGTCGTATAAAATAAATCAGAGAAATTACCTGTGTTGTAATCTGTACAATTCTGTAAGTATTCCAGATATGCATTTAAATTCTTGTCAGGATATCTAAGATTTAGTATCCATTGCTCTTGTGTTTTCCTTTTTTCTAAACATTTTCGATAACTTTCTTCAAACTGTTTAATCGTCAGTCCAAACACATCATTTGAAATTGTTATCCCTCCGTCGAAAGATTGTGAAATTGATGAACTGTAACGCCACCGTCCACGATAAGGGAAATGTTGAATGCAGTATTTTTTCAGATATGTCTTTTTCCAAATTCCATATGTATGATAATGGTCGTCGTTTTCATGGTTTTTATAGTTTGTGTCCATCGTTATTCTACAAATAGAAATAAGTAATTGCAGATAAACATACATGTACATCGGACAATTATGAAATTGAGAATTATTACTATTGCAATTAGATAAGTCTACTTGCCGTTAACAATTATATATTCAAAATGCATTTCTGAGGAGCAAGCAAGGTAAGAATCGGTTGGCAGATGAACAAACTTAACAACTTAAATGTATAGAAAATCAACAATTTGACCTCTCTGGTAGTGTCTTAAACCATTTTACACAATCAGAAATACAGGCAATGTAAGGTACGATTTATGATAAAAAAAAAAACAAAAGTGAGAAAAATAAATATGATGGTGATTGTAGTCGCAATTGCTTTATTTATTTTTTGTGGGGGGGGGGGGGAGGGGGGGGTATTCGGTGATACTTTCTCTACTCGGTTCATTAACAGGTTACTATATTTATACGCAAGGTATCGCTAACAATATAATCACAAGTTAAGGGACCTGGTATTTAAATTTATTGTGGCAGCCTTAAACGGCTATAGTTAAAATTGTGTCCAAGGTAAATTTTGATTAAGTGTTTTGATAGAATTTGTGCATTTAACATGTGTATTTACTGTTATATAAGAAAAAAACCAAAATTAGATTGAATCAAATAGAAATGATTTGTACAAATCTACCGATACATGATCATATATTTAAACAAGTCTGAAATAGCTGCGACAATCTAAAAACAAATAACGGTGAGAAACTTTATATCGAGACGTGGGGTAACTATATGATTGCAGGCAAACTACTTACAGAAAAAGGAACTGGAAATACAATGAAAGCGAAAACAAAGAATACATCATTGATTGAATAGGTTAAAAAAAATCACTTCAAAGTTGTTCAAAGTTGTTTTTCATGTTTTACAAGATGAATTATGTTAACTGTTTTAAACTTTTTCTTTTCTTTGAAAATTGAAATAAAATTGTATTTTCACTACTAAATAAATGTAGTTTTCTTAAAACACATATTTTCATTCAGATCAACATTGTGTCTTCCTGATTCTAACATTGGTCTTTTATGTCAATATAGGTAACAGTTGGCAGGAAAGGTAAACGATAAAATTATGACCAGTTAGTATTGATAAGTTTCTTGTGTATTGCTATACAATTTTGGAAATCTTCATGAAACAAAATTTAGTTTAACTTTATGATCAAAAGCAATTTAATATCTGCAAATGAAATTCATTGTATGGTACAAGCACACTGATCATATAGTTAACCCTTAAATCATTCATTATGTCGCCTATCAGGTCTAGTATTAGCGTGTTCGACTCGAGTGCGGAAAGTTGTCGGTTTGGACCTGGGCTGAGTCAGACTAAATGCTTTTAAATTTGTAATCGATGATCCGCCAAGTACGCCGCATGAAGGAGTAAATGCAAAGACTGGTCGGCTCGAAGTCGTAATAAAATATACGGGTAACATGAGTGTCTACCTGCTGACTGGTACCGTGTGCAATATATATATATATATAAATAAAAAGATATTTTGAAAATTTTACTTTGCCATGATATTTTGACCCCCCTGCGGTATATTGAACCCCCTTATCTAGGTCTTTAATTTCAGAAATTCCGACAATTCCAACTCTTTTATGTAGTTAGAATATGCCAATTAGTAGTTTGCATGTATTAAACTTGCTGGAAAAGATATTTTGAAAATTTTACTTTGCCATGGTATTTTGACCCCTTGCGGTATATTGAACCCCCTTATCTAGGCCTTTAATTTCAGAAATTCTGGCAATTCTAACTCTTTTAGGTAGTTAGAATACACCAAAAAGTAGTTTGTATGTATTAAACTTGCTGGAAAAGATATTTTGAAAATTTTACTTTGCCATGGTATTTTGACCGCCTCCCCCTTTTTTACCATGGAAAATCAAAACTGCCCTTATATATATATATATACATATGTTATAATTACAAATCATTAAAACATTCAAGCATCATATGGTCTAGTTATAATGTGTCAATAAGTATTGTGAATGACATTTTGTTGGTAAAGACTTCAGAGCACTTATACCAAGCAAAGATATTTTTTTTAATCAAGCATGGAAAATGTACCTTCCCTTCTTGTATGAATGATTTTTTAATCTATTATAAGCTTTAGAATAATGTATAATGTTCTAATAATCAACTAGAATGAGAAAAAAACGGAAGGGGGGGGGGGTCAATTTACCATGGGGGTTCAATTTTCCATACAGGGGGTGTTCAATTTACCATAGCGGTATTTTGACCCCGGGGTCAATTTACCATGGGGTTCAAAATACCATATGACCCCGGATTACGACGACAACAATATATGGTTCATGCATAGTCTTTCATCATGTTCATTGTATTAATATAAATGTTGGTTTGCTAGATCCAGCTTTAAAAATCCTAGATCCAAACACTAGCCCAGGGACTTACTGAAATTAGTAATAAAAAAATCACTTTATCTAAGTAGCAAATTTATAGTTTCGTCACAATTGTGATTTTGAAGTTTAATATACCAAAATTTTAAACATATAGGTTTAGATATCGATTATATCTTATTTTTTTGTAAAATTGGAAAAAAATAACCTTTTTCTTCTTTTCAACCCTCTGAAGACTGCAATTCATCTTTTAACCTGTGATTCCAGAAATATTTCAAAATTTTAGAATATGAAATCTGTAGTCTTTTGTGTCTACAATGTATATCCAGATACAGCATTTAATTTATTGCCCATTTCTTTGCAGAATAATCAATTTAATTATAAAACAAAGTATACCGTACAACATAATATGAACTAATTTAAATAAAATAACAACTAATTTGTATTATTATTTATATTAAAATTATTCAGTTCATGTTTTGTTTTTTAAAACTAATAAGTTTTGTAATTCTGTAGCAGAAGCTGATTGATCTAAATGGTATCATTCATCAATAAACAGATGCATTTGTTTTCATCATTAAAAATAATTGGTGGTCAGATAAACATAACATATTTAGTTTACTGCATGTGCACGAAACCGTCAGAAGGGGGAGGGGGATACAAATCTCTTGAGATATCAAATGTCACTCTTTTTTTAACATGATTAAACCTGATGGATTTAAACATTTTTAGTTTAAGTCATGCACCAGTTTGTCTACACCCATAGTAAATTTTCAGGTGCAAATGCATTTGTATATTAAAGTACAATATAGACATTTCCCCACATATATGTCATATCTGGTCATAAATGTATAATTTAATTCTGCTTCAAAATTTACTGCTTTAAAACATTATAGCCCGCCGTCATACATTTATTGTTAAACTATTGCGGTGATTCAGCCAAACAAATTTGATTTTTTTCTTTAATCATTATTGCCCGATACTTTTCTACTGCTATTAAGTCTTACAGGGTGTTGTAATTTATAGGTTGACATTGGTCTGACCAACATACAAGTCATTGTCGTTGGATGTGCTTGGAATAAATCTTTGCACATTTTTTGTCTGTGTCCCAATTTAAATCAGTAATATCTTAAATCAAAGAAAATACTTTTTTGCCGAAATGTGCAAAGTCGTTTTGTTATTTCCTGTCTCCTAAGGCCAAAATTTAAAGCTTTTGTTTACTTGAGCCGGACTCCCAAATGCCGAATTCCAGTCCATTTTGAAATTTAAATAATAACCCCGTACCGGGACCTCGTGAGAGAGTATGGCTAATAGCTAATACCTGGAACGTAGTACCGGGAATCAGGATAACCTGTGGACTGGTACCGTGTGAAATATATATAAAAATAAAAAGAAAGACATAGTTTTAACGAATACAAATAAAATATGTGTAAATTAAAGAACTTAGAATGGTTCCAAAACTTAATCATGACCTTAGGTCTGTTACTTTCTTTATTATGAATTATGTTTTAAAAGGGAACAAGTCACAGTGTCTATTTTAGTAGTATTTGTAATGAAAATTGGATAAAAATGACACAGAAAAACGCTTTTGCATCACACAAAAGAAGTAAAATAATAAAATGAAATAAAAGTATCATCACAGACTTAAACAAACATGACTTCATTGTTGATGATACATATTATTAGTTTTTGACGTAACTGAAAAATGTTAATGTACATGTAGAATGCAATACACTGATCAAAAGATACACTTTTTGCAAATCACCAGGTACTCTTATTCGATTGACCACTAGTCCATACCGTATGACCAAAAAAATATTAACAACCTAAAATGTATGACCCCCTGTACATCTTCACAAGTTGATGCAGACCATACTATAAGGTGTGCATTAATCAGAGAGTGTCAGAGTTTGTAATGTTTATATGAAGTAGCCTATTTGATGTACTATAATATAGTATGATGTCTCGGTTAGAGTAAATGGCATACATAAAGATGTCTCAGTATTAATAAATGATTAAAACGAAGATGTCTCTCGGTTCAACAGGTTCAAGTAAAAGACATATGGGAAAATATATGAGCAGACAATCCTAAAGTTAACTTGTGAACAGGTCTGGTTCGATCAAATCAAAGTTAACTTATGCATGTTATGTTAACTGTTTGCAGGACTAGTTTCGAAGTCAACGTATATATTAACTTTTGCAAGGACTGGTTCGAAGTTAACTATCAATAACGGACCTGTTTCTAAGTTAACTTTTCGGCACACGTAAAAGCAGCCCTAGGGCCAAGTCCGCCTTTCAAGTTAACTATGTTGTTGTCCAAGGACTGGTCAGCGCAGTCCTAAATCGTGTCACAGGTTATCAATAGTTATCAAAGGTATATTGCTGTACATGTTAGGACTGCATCCATTTTTACATAGCTGTTCTAGCGTATGTTTATTAGACTCCAAAGGTTTTTTATTAACATTTAAAGACCTTCTTCAAAAAAATTAAAAGAAAGCCTTACATGTGTATATGCCTATTGTCATTTAAAAAATGTGTATTTTCAATTCGCCGTTTCAGAATCTAATGCATCCTGGGTAATATTTTCAAAAGCGTACACCAAAGCGTTTTGATTGGTTTAAAACGTTATAAACAATGGAAATTCAACCAATGACGTAACGTTATTTTCACTTTGGGGTACGAACAATGAAATTACCCATGATGCTTTAGATTCTGAAACGGCCAATTAGCATGTAGGTAATGCAAAGCCCTCATATTGGTTTAAAGTAAAACCCCATATTGCAAGGGACATGTGTACTTATGTTTTATACTATCAACAACATGCTAGTAGGTCAAAAATATTGTACTTGAAGAAAACAAATCTATTAGTTTTCCACACAAAATTAGTTTGATGCAAAAATGTGAAAAAAATATGTGAACAGAACACATAACAATATAAACAGCTATAAAAAGAATATACTAAGGCATTTTTCTATTTCATCAACAGCATTAACATGTTAATAGAAGATGAGTATCATTATAAACTACCTTGTTTTAACTGAGTGTATTTAAAAGAGATAATAAATCATGCAGAGATGACATGCAATGATCTTCTTGTTACAAGCGATATAAGTATCATCAATGCACTTCAGACTCTAGTGTACGGTCAGTGGATAGTCTTTTTAAATTTTATATAAAACAATTTTGAGAGCTTTTATTGGATGACAATGTTAATATATATGTAAGACTCAGATCGACGTCCGGTCTCTAATCGACGTACAAATCTGACGTCACAATAAAATATCCTTCCAAATCGACGGCCAATTTTATGCCTATCTAATCGACGTCTATTTTTTGGCTTCTCTAATCGACGTCGAATTTTTTGCTTCTCTAATGAACGTCCCTTTTGAACACAGAATACGAAATTGACCAGAACCGACAAAAAGCTGAAACCTTTAGACCTTTAAACATATTATGTGTGACAAATATGATCTATTAAAAAAAATTATATCTTTTTAAGATTTATAACATACTAGACTAAATATGTAAACAGCTAGTGAGCACTTAAATTAGACCAGTTGTGTAATAGCACAACATAAAAACATAATGGTTATGCCAATTTCTTGCGCATATGTTTCACTCCAGTTGTAAAACTCAGAAATTTGTTGAAAAATATCTTACAGAGTCCGAATTATAATACTAAAAAAAAAATGGCTGTACTTCTTTATTTTGTCTATTGTTGAAGATTGAATAATGCCCTCTAGATGTCGTTTCACTTTGGGTTTCCTTGTCTTCAGGTTGCTTTCTCCTTGACACACACTTACATGCATGTCATTTATTAACATGAATAGGAATGACACACTTCTATGTAGATCTATTCAATAAACTTTTTATCAAGATAAACTTTGATATGCATGATACCTGTTTCGGGTTGAAAAAAATCTATATGGAAAGTATGTATTAATGTTTGAACCTTACAAAACATGTAGATCTACATGTATAAGTGTAAACAATTAATTTAAAAAAGAAGATGTGGAATGATTGCCTATGAGACAACTCGCCACAAGAGACAAAAATGACAGAAATTAACAACTTTATGTCACCGTACGGCCTTCAACAAAGGGCAAAGCCCATACCACATAGTCAGCTCTCAAATTCCCCGAAATGACAATGTAAAACAATTCAAACAACAAAAAAGGCCTTATTTATGTCTTTTAATTTATTATTTATTGATATTGGACATCGATTAACGACGACTACAATCGGGCGTAGTTTTGGCAATACATGCCGTCACATTGGGCATAGATTAGAGCATCATAATATTCGACGTCGATTTGAGAATGTGACGTTCGATATGGACGTCGATTTGAGAATGTGACGTCAGATATGGACGTCGATTTGAGAAACGGACGTCGATTTGAGAAACGGACGTCGATTAGAGGAAGGACGTCGATATGAGTCTAACATAAATATATATATATACAACTCGTCTAAACATCAACCCAACAATGTTAGATCTGTAAATTTGCTTTCGCAAATTTTTGGTTCTTCCCTTGCCGGGATTCGAACCCATGCTACTGTGATATCGTGACACCAAATGGCCTGCACTGCAGCCGTCCCGCTAGACCACACGACCACCTGGGCTCTTATATATATATATATATATAGAGAGAGAGAGAGAGAGAGAGAGAGAGAGAGAGAGAGAGAGAGAGAGAGAGAGAGAGAGAGAGAGAGAGAGAGAGAGAGAGAGAGAGAGAGTCTATGAGGATCTACCAACCAGTAAACTTAATAGGTATTGGAGCATCAAAATTGACAATACTACACAAACAGGAGTGACCTCACAAACAACCGTATATTCCGGTCAGCCAACACTTCAGGTTACCAGACCACAATCTGAAAGATTTTGATCACATGAAGATCCTTGTGATCGAACAGGATTGTACATGGCAAAATAGGCCAAGAGAGAATCGGGAGAAGTTTTTCATACTGATTATACAAAGCGTTACATGCGATTGTCCTCATCAATAATACTGACCGATATGAATCGTTAGAATACATCCTGTTTTGACCATACATCATTTAGCAGGTGGAACATTCCTTGAATTAAAATTCAAATTTTAAAACAAAGTCCGTGAATACAGACCTAATAAACATGTACATTACTTTTTGTTTAACATTACAGTGACAAAAAACATGCAGTTTTGAATCTTGTAACAAATTATGTAAATATTTTCAATGTTCGATTTTTGTAAACAGCTGTCTTCATTACTTACGTTGGTTAATCAACATAAATGTTTATACACGTCTTCATTATACAATTGCATTTCATCCCTTTACCATTTGAATTGTAGCAGCGAATAGGTAATGTAATAACAAACTTTTTTCTCTTTTCGTACATATTGAACATTTTCTATCACTTCTGTCAATGTTATGCCATCTCCCCTTTTCTATTGGCAGTGAATGATTCGATGTTCGGAATTTACAAAGTGTATATATATTTCGGTCATTTATGATGTTTTAATAATTCTCATATTCAAAATGTTCCTTAAAGAGCCTATAAGTAATGCATGGATGTGTTCTGAATAGCTGAATTACAAATTTGTTTAAACTGGTCAATTAATCTAAGTTTGATACTTTTTGGTAACCATTTGATAGGGTGATAGAGCAGATTGATACCCCGAGAAAACATTGTCAACCGCGGCGAAGGCACAATGCTTTATCGATAGGTACAATATGCTCTATCTCCCTCTCAGCTATGTGTTATTTAATTTATTATATTGAATATCCTATTATTATGGTCTTTTACAGAATAATGATTTTTAAAAGTATTTTCTATGTCGGACAGCTGAAATATACCTGTTCAGGTATCATGTTGAATAGATCTATTCAAAGTAATCTTTTCAGCGGTTTGTATCCAATTAATTTCAAGTCAAAAGATTGCATGTGCGCAATATGAAATTTACTTAACCACCCTAATTTCTTCAACAACAATTAAATAATAATCATGATTATCACTGCTACGTTTATTTAACGTTCATTGCAAGTATTTTCCTTAATAAATCACTTGGATTGAGCTATTTACACTCAATCGTGCTTTGTAGACGTACACAGATTTCACGTATTAATTTCTGGTCCTGTGTTTAACATTGTTAAGTAAACATTCAGTATTAGAAAAATGCGCTTTGAAAACATGTTCGACAATATCATTTTGCATAAATATAGAATCTAAGGCAGATATTTGTACAGTGATGTTGTACACTTTGAATGATGCACTGTTAATTTAACATTTTACGTTAGAACATCAAATGTTTTATCAAATTAAAGTTTAATATCGTTTCTTAATAACAATCATTAGTTATATGATGGTCAACTGATAACAATAAATGCCTTTGTCACTTAGTCTTGAGGGATAGAAATCGTGATGTCCAGCTTGCTGAAATATTTTTTGGAAGCCTTTCCTTTCTGAAATCAAGCTTACAACACATTGCATATTCTGAACATCGTTATTTGGAGTAAATTTTCTCATCCACAACTATAAGTATCAGACGTTGGTTACTGACTTATATATACAGACCTCATTAAGATACACGTAGGACAATTCATGCACATGCACAATTCATTTGATTATGTTTAAACATTTGTATTAACCAATATTTCATAAGTTATCCAGATATTATTGAATTAGATATAAAAAAGTAAGGTTAAACAATTCAAACGAGAAAACTATCGGCCTTATTTTTGTAAAAAAATGAACGAAAAACAAATATGTAACACATAAACAAATGACAACCACTGACTTACAGGCTCCTGACTTGAAACAGGCACATACATAAATAATGTGGCGGGTTTAAACATGTTAGCGGGATCCCAACCCTCCCCTAACCTGGGACTGTGGTATAACAGTACAACATATGAACGAACTATAACTATTGCCCATCATTTTACCTTGGTTGAGTATTCTTTTTTTAAAGTTGAATATATGTGTCATCTCTACAAAAACATCTGCTGTCAGTACAGTATTATAAGGGGCTGTGTTCACAATTTTTAGTGAAATAAAGTATTTGAAGTTAAATTAAAATAAAAGTATAGTTTTATTGCAATAACGATTACTGTGGGTAATTGTCTTATTGGCCTGCTTCCAACTCTCATTTTATGCATACTGATTATACAAAGAGTTACATGCGACTGTCTTCATCAATAAGACTGATCGGTGTGAATCGTAGGAATACATCCTCGTTTGACCCTACATCCTTTAGCAGGTGCAACGTTCCCTGAATTAAAACAAAATTTAAATTTAAAAATAACGTCCGTGAATACGGACCTAATAGACATGTACATGTAATTTTTTTGTTTAACATTACAGTGACAAAAACATGCAGTTTTAAATCTTGTAACAAATTATGTAAATATTTTCAATGTTCGATTTTTTGTAAACAGCTGTCTTCATTACTTACGTTGGTTAATCAACATAAATTTTTATACACGTGTTAATTAAACAATTGCATTTCATCGCTTTACCATTTGAATTGTATCAGAGAATAGGTAATGTAATTACATATTTTTTTTCAACATTGTTGTTTTTATCAATAATACAATGCAATGTAGACATATCCTTTGACCACATCAATCATTCTTGTTATGTCTGTGCAAACGTATGATGCCCTTTTAAAGGAGTATTTGCTTGTACAACTTTTTTGAAAATTTTAAGTATTGTTTCTGATGTTCGATGCTTAATTGTACAGTATACCCATGTTATGTCAAGATGAATCACCAAACAGATTCATTTGAGTATTATAGTATACCCATGTGATGTCAAGATGAATCGTCAAACAGATTCATTTGAGTATTATAGTGCACCTCACAATATCGTTATTCGCATTATAATTAATAGAATTTCTACGAATGCTATATCTCTATTCAAGGCTAGAAATGTTTCAAACGAACTTAAAACTCCCGATACTTTAATTCAGATTTAATATTTTAGGTCCAAGTCTGATATTTAGTTTGATAAAAAAATTTCCGCTTTCTAACAGTTATCTGTTTTTATGTTGTTTTTTTCTTAAATTAAAACTACATGTAGCTCTGATAATATAGCCATAGAATCCGCTATATATATCCTGATATATGATTATACGATGTATTTTTTTTTTATAAGAAACACATCAATAAATTCTTTTCCTTGATTTGATTTGATTTTCAATCACAAAAGAAGGTAAAATAGCATACACTCAATTTTGTAAAAACTTAGAAAGTTTAGTGATCCCATCAGACATTTGACACATTCCAAGTCTTCACCTTTTTTACTAAAATAAAATTCAACTATCCCACATTATATAAGTAACACATAGCTTCGAGGGTGATAGAGCAGATTGATACCCCGAGAAAACATTGCCAACCGCGGCGAAGGCACAATGCTTTATCGATATGTACAATATGCTATATCCCCCTCTCAGCCATGCGTTATTTAATTTATTATATTGAATATCATATTATAATGGTCTTTTACAGAATAATGATTTTTAAAAGTATTTTCTATGTCGAACAGCTGAAATGTACCTGTTCAGATAACATGTTGACTAGATCTATTCAAAGTAATCTTTCCAGAAGTTTGCATCCAATTAATTTTAAGTCAAAAGATTTCATGTGCGCAATATGAAATTTACTTAACTATCCTAATTTCGTCAACAATAATTGAATAATCATGCTTCTCATTGCTACGTTTATTTAACGTTCATTTCAAGTATTTTCCTTAAAAAATCACTTGGAGTGAGCCATTTACACTCAATCGTTCTTTGTAAACGTACACAGATTCCACGTATTAATTTCTGGTCCTGTTTTTACCATTGTCAAGTGAACATTCAGTATTAGAAAAATGCGCTTTTGAAAACATTTTCAACAATATCAATTTGCATAAATATAGAATCTAAGGCAGATATTTGTACAGTGATGTTGCACACTTTGAATGATGCACTGTTAATTTAACATTTTACGTCAGAATATCAAATTTATATCAAATTAAAGTTTAATATCGTTTCTTAATAACAATCATTAACTATATGATAGCCAACTGATAACAATAATTTCCTTTGCCACTTAGTCATGAGGGATTGAAATCGTGATGTCCAGCTTGCTGAAATATTTTTTGGAAGCCTTTCCTTTCTGAAATCAAGCTTACAACACATTGCACATTCTAGAAATCGTTATTTGTTTATGAATTTATAATTGTCTACAATGTAAATTACTAGCAAAACCTCTATGTCTAGACTAGTCATCATTGATTCTGCATAATTAATCGAACGTTGTATGATATGCAACACATGTGTAACATTGATGTAATGCGTGACTGAAGTACAACATCTACCTACACGGTTTTTTTTTCATTTTAAGTGAAATATGCATTTACAAGTGAAAATAATTTAATGTTACATTTCGTTTATAGACAAACTGAATAATAGCATTTTCATTAGAATTTATATGATTAAAATTAAATGGTAAGATTCAAACGGTTCATTTAATTTGTTGTAAAAAAAAAATAAGTTTTGAAAATCAATGATGATAATCGCAATCGATGATAAACAACCTTTAAAAAACACATGGATGAACTGCAATTGATATTTCACTAAAAGAGTGAAGAAAATAGTGTAAAATATATGTATTATACATGTGAGGATTACTAAATAGTTGCTGAGATTTGCCATCCACACGGTTAATCAATAAAATTCAGAAAACCTCTCTTGAATATTTAAGATGATAATCCAGGTTCGAGGTATCATGCAAGTTTCAAAATTTAGTAACTCCCCTCTCAGGACAATATCTTTTTAAAAAACGTGCATCTGTGTCTCCCTTATCAAGGTTAAACGTAATATGAGGATTTATGTTACATAACTCCATGCATGAAAGGTCAAGGACATCGTGTGATTATTTGAAAAAAAAAATGAATTGCAAATATCAGCTATAAAACTAGGTGTTATAAGGTTATTATTTATTGTGAACACTTACCAAAATCATTTCTTTTTATCTTAACATATACTAATTAACGCGGTAAATTCATAAAGTACTAAGAATATAACCCACTAAGTATCCTGTAGTTCACAGTGGTATATCAAATACACGCCATTAGGTGTTGTGCTCTTTGATGTTTTAACAGTGTTATATCAAAGGCACGCCGTTAGATGTTGTGCTCTATATCGTTCACAGTGGTATATCAAAAGCACGGCTTAAGTAGATGTGCTCTATACCGTTCACAGTGGTATATTCCAAGCACGGCGTTAGTAGTTGCGATCTATGACGTTCACATTGGTATATCAAAGGCATGACATTACCCGGTACATTTCTAATGTTGTTAAAATGTTACCCGTGTAGTATATGTTTCGTATGAAAAGTAGTTTGAATACTTTAACACTATATTGACTTGCAGCGACGACATGCATGTGGTTAATTTTGTCATCCCCAAATATAAGTATCAGACGTGGGTTACTTACTTATATATACAGATCTCATTAAGATACATGTAGGACAATGCATGCACATGAACAATTCCTTTGATTATGTTTAAACATTTGTATTTACCAATATTTCATAAGTTATCCAGATATTATTGAATTAGATATAAGAAAAAAAAGTAAGGTTACAATGTAACTCCAGAATGTTTTTGATATACTAGCGTTTTTTTTCAAACAGTCATTAAATCTTTACCACTGTTTAAAAAATTGATAAAAAATCTCATTTCTAATACGTTCTTAGATTTTGTTTAAAACTTCAACTTTAATTTGTTTGTATTGCCCATCATTTTACCTTGGTTGGGTACTTTTTTTTTTAAAGTTGAATATAGGTGTCACTTCTACAAAAATATCTGCTGTCAGTACAGTATTGTAAGGGGCTGTGTTCACAACTTTTAGTGACATAAAGTATTTGAAGTTAAATTAAAAAAAAAGTATAGTTTTATTGCAATAACGATTACTGTGGGTAATTGTCTTATTGGTCTGCTTCCAACTCTCATTTTATGCATACTGATTATACAAAGAGTTATATGCGACTGTCCTCATCAATAAGACTGACCGGTGTGAATCGTAGGAATACATCCTCGTTTGACCCTACATCATTTAGCAGGTGCAACGTTCCCTGAATTAAAACTAAATTTAAATTTTAAAATAACGTCCGTGAATACGGACCTAATAGACATGTACATGTATTTTTTTTGTTTAACATTACAGTGACAAACACATGCAGTTTTGAATCTTTTTACAAATTATGTAAATATTTTCAATGTTCGATTTTTTGTAAACAGCTGTCTTCATTACTTACGTTGGTTAATCAACATAAATTTTTATACACGTGTTAATTATACAATTGCATTTCATCGCTTTACCATTTGAATTGTATCAGAGAATAGGTAATGTAATTACCTATTTTTTTTCAACATTGTTGTTTTTAATCAATAATACAATGCAATGTAGACATATCCTTTGAACGCATCAATCATTCTTGTTATGTCTGTGCAAACGTATGATGCCCTTTTAAAAGGAGTATTTGTTTGTACAACTTTTTTTGAAAATTTTAAGTATTGTTTCTGATGTTCGATGCTTAATTGTACAGTATACCCATGTTATGTCAAGAAGAATTGCCAAACAGATTCATTTGATTAGTATAGTGTACCTCATGTAATGTCAAGATGAATCGCCAAACAGATTCATTTGAGTATTATAGTATACCCATGTGATGTCAAGATGAATCGTCAAACAGATTCATTTGAGTATTATAGTGCACCTCACAATATCGTTATTCGCATTATAATTAATAGAATTTCTACGAATGCTATATCTCTATTCAAGGCTAGAAATGTTTCAAACGAACTTAAAACTCCCGATACTTTAATTCAGATTTAATATTTTAGGTCCAAGTCTGATATTTAGTTTGATAAAAAAATTTCCGCTTTCTAACAGTTATCTGTTTTTATGTTGTTTTTTTTTTTAAATTAAAACTACATGCAGCTCTGATAATATAGCCGTAGAATCCGCTATATATATCCTGATATATGATTATACGATGTATTTTTTTTTATAAGAAACACATCAATAAATTCTTTTCCTTGATTTGATTTGATTTTCAATCACAAAAGAAGGTAAAATAGCATACACTCAATTTTGTAAAAACTTAGAAAGTTTAGTGATCCCATCAGACATTTGACACATTCCAAGTCTTCACCTTTTTTACTAAAATAAAATTCAACTATCCCACATTATATAAGTAACACATAGCTTCGAGGGTGATAGAGCAGATTGATACCCCGAGAAAACATTGCCAACCGCGGCGAAGGCACAATGCTTTATCGATATGTACAATATGCTATATCCCCCTCTCAGCCATGCGTTATTTAATTTATTATATTGAATATCATATTATAATGGTCTTTTACAGAATAATGATTTTTAAAAGTATTTTCTATGTCGAACAGCTGAAATGTACCTGTTCAGATAACATGTTGACTAGATCTATTCAAAGTAATCTTTCCAGAAGTTTGCATCCAATTAATTTTAAGTCAAAAGATTTCATGTGCGCAATATGAAATTTACTTAACTATCCTAATTTCGTCAACAATAATTGAATAATCATGCTTCTCATTGCTACGTTTATTTAACGTTCATTTCAAGTATTTTCCTTAAAAAATCACTTGGAGTGAGCCATTTACACTCAATCGTTCTTTGTAAACGTACACAGATTTCACGTATTAATTTCTGGTCCTGTTTTTACCATTGTCAAGTGAACATTCAGTAATAGAAAAATGCGCTTTTGAAAACATTTTCAACAATATCAATTTGCATAAATATAGAATCTAAGGCAGATATTTGTACAGTGATGTTGCACACTTTGAATGATGCACTGTTAATTTAACATTTTACGTTAGAACATCAAATTTATATCAAATTAAAGTTTAATATCGTTTCTTAATAACAATCATTAACTATATGATAGCCAACTGATAACAATAATTTCCTTTGCCACTTAGTCATGAGGGATTGAAATCGTGATGTTCAGCTTGCTGAAATATTTTTTGGAAGCCCTTCCTTTGTGAAATCAAGCTTACAACACATTGCACATTCTAGAAATCGTTATTTGTTTATGAATTTATAATCGTCTACAATGTAAATTACTAGCAAAACCACCTTGTCTAGACTAGTCATCATTGATTCTGCATAATTAATCGAACGTTGTATGATATGCAACACATGTGTAACATTGATGTAATGCGTGACTGAAGTACAACATCTACCTACACGGTTTTTTTTTTTCATTTTAAGTGAAATATGCATTTACAAGTGAAAATAATTTAATGTTACATTTCGTTTATAGACAAACTGAATAATAGCATTTTCATTAAAATTTGTATGATTAAAATTAAATGGTAAGATTCAAACGGTTCATTTAATTTGTTGTAAAAAAATAATAAGTTTTGAAAATCAATGATGATAATCGCAATCGATGATAAACAACCTTTAAAAAAACATATGGATGAACTGCAATTGATATTTCACTAAAAGAGTGAAGAAAATAGTGTAAAATATATGTATTATACATGTGAGGATTACTAAATAGTTGCTGAGATTTGCCATCCACACGGTTAATCAATAAAATTCAGAAAACCTCTCTTGAATATTTAAGATGATAATCCAGGTTCGAGGTATCATGCAAGTTTCAAAATTGAGTAACTCCCCTCTCAGGACAATATCTTTTAAAAAAACGTGCATCTGTGTCTCCCTTATCAAGTTAAAACGTAATATGAGGATTTACGTTACATAACTCCATGCATGAAAGGTCAAGGAAATCGTGTGATTATTTGAAAAAAAAATGAATTTCAAATATCAGCTATAAAACTAGGTGTTATAAGGTTATTATTTATTGTGAACACTTACCGAAATCATTTCTTTTTATCTTAACATATACTAATTTTAGCGATACATTATAAAGTACTAAGAATATAACCCACTAAGTATCCTGTAGTTCACAGTGGTATATCAAATACACGCCATTAAGTGTTGTGCTCTTTGATGTTTTAACAGTGTTATATCAAAGGCACACCGTTAGATGTTGTGCTCTATATCGTTCACAGTGGTATATCAAAAGCACGGCTTTAGTAGATGTGCTCTTTACCGTTCACAGTGGTATATCCAAAGCACGGCGTTAGTAGTTGCGATCTATGACGTTCACAGTGGTATATCAAAGGCATCACAGTACCCGGTACATATCTAATGTTGTTAAAATGTTACCCGTGTAATATATGTTTCGTATGAATAGTAGTTTGAATACTTTAACACTATATTGACTTGCAGCGACGACATACATGTGGTAGATTTTGTCATCCTCAAATATAAGTATCAGACGTGGGTTACTTACTTATATATACAGATCTCATTAAGATACATGTAGGACAATGCATGCACATGAACAATTCCTTTGATTATGTTTAAACATTTGTATTTACCAATATTTCATAGGTTATCCAGATATTATTGAATTAGATATAAGAAAAAAAAGTAAGGTTACAATGTAACTCCAGAATGTTTTTGATATACTAGCGTTTGTTTTCAAACAGTCATTAAATCTTTACCACTATTTAAAAAAATGATAAAAAATCTCATTTCTAATACGTTCTTAGATTTTGTTTAAAACTTCAACTTTAACTTGTTTGTATTGCCCATCATTTTACCTTTGTTGGGTATTTTTATTTTAAAGTTGAATATATGTGTCATCTCTACAAAAATATATGTTGTCAGTATAGTATTGTAAGGGGCTGTGTTCACAATTTTTTTGTGAAATACAGTTTTTGAAGTTAAATAAAAAAAATATAGTTTTATTGCAAAAACAATTACTGTGTGTAGCTGTCTTATTGGCCTACTTCAAACTCTCATTTTATTCATACTGATTATACAAAGCGTTACATGCGATTGTTCTCATCAATAACATTGACCGATGTGAATCGTAGAAATATATCCTCTTTTGACCCTACATCATTTAACAGGAAAATTCCTTGAATTAAAACAAAATTAAAATTTTAAAACAAAGTCCGTGAAAACTGACCTGATAAACATGTACATGTACTTTTCGTTTAACATTACAGTGACAAAAAACATGCAGTTTTGAATCTTGTAACAAATTATGTAAATATTTTCAATGTCCGATTTTTGTAAACAGCTGTCTTCATTACTCACGTTGGTTAATCAACATTAATTTTTATACACGTATGTAAATATTTTCAATGTTCGATTTTTGTAAACAGCTGTTTTCATTACTTACGTTGGTTAATCATCATAAAGGTTTATACACGTCTTCATTTCATCGCTTTACCATTTGAATTGTATCAGATAATAGGTAATGTAATTACATATTTGTTTTAACATTGTTGTTTTCATCAATCATACAAAGTAATGTAGACATATCCTTTGAACACGTCAATTATTATTGTTGTGTCTGTGCAAGCGAATGATGCCCTTTTAAATGGAGTATTTGCTCGTATAACTTTTTTGAAAGGTTAAAGTATTGTTTCTGATGTTCGATGCTTAATTGTATAGTATTTGCCAAACAGATTCATTTGAGTAGTATAGTGTACCTCATGTGATGTCAAGATGAATCGCCAAGCAGATTAATTTGAGTAGTATAGTGTACCTCATGTGATGTCAAGATGAATCACCAAACAAATTCATTTGAGTAGTATAGTGTACCTCGTGTGATGTCAAGATGAATCGCCAAACAGATTCATTTGAGTAGTATAGTGTACTTATTTAATTTATTATAGAGTATATCCTATTATTATGGTCTTTTACAGAATAATGATTTTTAAAAGTATTTTCTATGTTCGGACAGCTGAAATGTACCTGTTCAGGTAACATGTTGACTAGATCTATTCAAAGTAATCTTTTCAGCGGTGTGCATCCAATTAATTTCAAGTCAAAAGATTGCATGTGCGCAATATGAAATTTACTTAACCAGCCTAATGTCTTCAACAATAATTGAATAATCATGATTATTATTGCTACGTTTATTTAACATTCATTGCAAGTATTTTCCTTTAAAAAAATCACTTGGATTGAGCTATTTACACTCAATCGTGCTTTGTAAACGTACACAGATTTCACGTATTATTTCTGGTCCTGTTTTTACCATTGTCAAGTGAACATCCAGTATTAGAAAAATGCGCGTTTGAAAATATTTTCGACAATATCATTTTGCATAAATATAGAATCTAAGGCTTGAATGATGCACTGTTAATTTAACATTTTACGTTAGAACGTCAAATGTATATTAAATTAAAGTTTGATAATGTGGCTTATTAACAATCATTAGTTATATGATGGTCAACTGATAACAATAATTGCCTTTGCCACTTAGTCTTGAGGGATTGAAATCGTGATGTCCAGCTTGCTGAAATATTTTTTGGAAGCCCTTCCTTTGTGAAATCAAGCTTACAACACATTGCACATTCTAGACATCGTTATTTATTTATGAATTTATAATTGGCTACAATGTAAATTACTAGCAAAACCACCTTGTCTAGAATAGTCATTATTGATTCTGCATAATTAATTGAACGTTGTATGATATGCAACACATGTTTAACAATGATGTAATGCGTGACTAACGTACAACATCTACCTACACCTTTTTTTTCATTTTAAGTGAAATATGTATTTACAAGTGAAAATAATTTAATGTTACATTTCGTTTATAGACAAACTGAATAATAGCATTTTCATTAAAATTTGTATGATAAAAATTAAATGGTAAGATTTAAACGGTTCATTTAATTTGTTGTAAAAAAATAATAAGTTTTGAAAATCAATGATGATAATCGCAATCGATGATAAACAACCTTTGAAAAAACACATGGATGAACTGCAATTGATATTTCACTAAAACAGTGAAGAAAATATTGTAAAACATATGTATTATACATGTGAGGATTACTAAATAGTTGCTGAGATTTGCCATCCACACGGTTAATCAATAAAATTCAGAAAACCTCTCTTGAATATTTTAAATGATAATCCAGGTTCGAGGTATCATGCAAGTTTCAAAATTTAGTAACTCCCCTCTCAGGACAATATCTTTTTAAAAAACGTGCATCTGTGTCTCCCTTATCAAGTTAAAACGTAATATGAGGATTTACGTTACATAACTCCATGCATTAAAGGTCAAGGACATCGTGTGATTATTTGAAAAACAAGAATGTGTCCTCAGTACACGAATGCCCCACTCGCACTATCATTTTCTATGTTCAGTGGACCGTGAAATTGGGGTAAAATCTCTAATTTGGCATTAAAATTAGAAAGATCATATCATAGGGAACATGTGTACCAAGTTTGAAGTCGATTGGACTTCAACTTCATCAAAAACTACCTCGACCAAAAACTTTAACCTGAAGCGGGACAGACGGACGAACGAACGGACGAACGGACGGACGCACGGACGGACGCACGGACGGACGAACGGACGCACAGACCAGAAAACATAATGCCCCTCTACTATCGTAGGTGGGGCATAAAAATGAATTTCAAATATCAGCTATAAAACTAGGTGTTATAAGGTTATTATTTATTATGAACACTTACCGAAATCATTTCTTTTTATCTTAACATATACTAATTATTGCGGTACATTCATAAAGTACTAAGAATATGACCCACTAAGTATCCTGTAGTTCACAGTGGTATATCAAATACACGCCATTAGGTGTTGTGCTCTTTGATGTTTTAACAGTGTTATATCAAAGGCACGCCGTTAGATGTTGTGCTCTATATCGTTCACAGTGGTATATCAAAAGCACGGCTTAAGTAAATGTGCTCTATACCGTTCACAGTGGTATATCCAAAGCACGGCGTTAGTAGTTGCAATCTATGACGTTCACATTGGTATATCAAAGGTATGACAGTACTCGGTACATATCTAATGTTGTTAAAATGTTACCCGTGTAGTATATGTTTCGTATGAATAGTAGTTTGAATACTTTAACACTATATTGACTTGCAGCGACGACATACATGTGGTAAATTTTGTCATCCCCAAATATAAGTATCAGACGTGGGTTACTTACTTACATATACAGATCTCATTAAGATACATGTAGGCCAAATGCATGCACATGAACAATTCCTTTGATTATGTTTAAACATTTGTATTTAGCAATATTTCATAAGTTATCCAGGTATTATTGAATTAGATATAAGAAAAAAAGTAAGGTTACAATGTAACTCCAGAATGTTTTTGATATACAAGCGGTTCCTTTTTCAAACAGTCATTAAATCTTTACCACTATTTAAAAAAATGATAAACAATCTCATTTCTAATACGTTCTTAGATTTTGTTTGAAACTTCAACTTTAATTTGTTTGTATTGCCCATCATTTTACCTTGGTTGGGTATTTTTATTTTAAAGTTGAATATATGTGTCATCTCTACAAAAATATTTGTTGTCAGTATAGTATTATAAGGGGCTGTGTTCACAATTTTTTGTGAAATAAAGTTTTTGAAGTTAAATAAAAAAAAATATAGTTTTATTGCAAAAACAATTACTGTGTGTAGCTGTCTTATTGGCCTACTTCAAACTCTCATTTTATTCATACTGATTATACAAAGCGTTACATGCGATTGTTCTCATTATTAACATTGACCGATGTGAATCGTAGAAATATATCCTCTTTTGACCCTACATCATTTAACAGGAAAATTCCTTGAATTAAAACAAAATTAAAATTTTAAAACAAAGTCCGTGAAAACTGACCTGATAAACATGTACATGTACTTTTCGTTTAACATTACAGTGAAAAAAACATGCAGTTTTGAATCTTGTAACAAATTATGTAAATATTTTCAAAGTCCGATTTTTGTAAACAGCTGTCTTCATTACTCACGTTGGTTAATCAGCATTAATTTTTTATACACGTATATAAATATTTTCAATGTTCAATTTTTATAAACAGCTGTTTTCAGTACTTACGTTGGTTAATCATCATAAAGGTATATACACGTCTTCATTTCATCGCTTTACCATTTGAATTGTATCAGATAATAGGTAATGTAATTACATATTTGTTTTAACATTGTTGTTTTCATCAATCATACAAAGTAATGTAGACATATCCTTTGAACACGTCAATTATTATTGTTGTGTCTGTGCAAGCGAATGATGCCCTTTTAAATGGAATATTTGCTTGTATAACTTTTTTGAAAGGTTGAATTATTGTTTCTGATGTTCGATGCTTAATTGTATAGTATTTGCCAAACAGATTCATTTGAGTAGTATAGTGTACCTCATGTGATGTCAAGATGAATCGCCAAATAGATTCATTTGAGTAGTATAGTATACCTCATGTGATGTCAAGATTAATCGTCAAACAGATTCATTTGAGTAGTATAGTGTACCTCATGTGATGTCAAGATGAACCACCAAACAAATTCATTTGAGTAGTATAGTGTACCTCGTGTGATGTCAAGATGAATCGCCAAACAGATTCATTTGAGTAGTATAGTGTACTTATTTAATTTATTATAGTTGATATTCTATTATTATGGTCTTTTACAGAATAATGATTTTTAAAAATGCGTTTTTGAAAATATTTTCGACAAAATCATTTTGCATAAATATAAAATCTAAGACTTGAATGATGCACTGTTAATTTAACATTTTACGTTAGAACACCAAATGTATATTAAATTAAAAACCAATTGTTCAGAGAACAAGGTCTTTCCACCAGTAAATATCTATTTTGATATTAAAATATTAAAGATCAGTCTAAAATGTCAGTTCATATGGCTTTATGATGTACAGATATGAATTTTAAGCAAAGGTCATAATCTAGAACGTCAAATTTACCTATGACCTTTACCTCAATTTCAAGGTCACGAACTGAGGATCTCAAATCAAAAGACCCTAGGTCTCTAATATGAATGGTTAATAAGTTATATCACTTTGCGCATAATTTTAGATATGATAGGGGCTAAAACTCCTGTTTATTGACTACGCACCCTTTCAACCAAAATTATTAAGTAATGACATGTTACAACTAACAATTTAGTAAAAATAATTTGTTGATATCTTATAAGGTAAATGAAAATTAGTGAAAATAAGCCAAAATCAAAAATTTAGAATATGACCTTGACCTTTGACCTTGACCTAATTTTCAATTTTTTGGACCAAGGATCTCAAATCAAAAGACCCTAGGTCTCTAATATGTATGGTTAATAAGTTATATCAC
>NW_027268142.1:70000-79757 GCF_963676685.1 Mytilus edulis
ATGTTTTTGATATACTAGCGTTTTTTTCAAACAGTCATTAAATCTTTACCACTGTTTAAATAAATGATAAAAAATCGCATTTCTAATACGTTCTTGGATTTTGTTTAAAACTTCAACTTTAATTTGTTTGTATTGCCCATCATTTTACCTTGGTTGGGTATTTTTTTTTTTAAATTGAATATATGTGGCATCTCTACAAAAATATATTTTGTCAGTATAGTATTATAAGGGGCTGTGTTCACATTTTGTTTGTGAAATAAAGTTTTTGAAGTTAAATAAAAAAAAATAGTGTTTTATTGCAAAAACAATTACTGTATGTAGATGTCTTATTGGCCTACTTCAAACTCTCATTTTATTCATACTGATTATACAAAGCGTTACATGCGATTGTTCTCATCAATAACACTGACCGATGTGAATCGTAGAAATATATCCTCTTTTGACCCTACATCATTTAACAGGAAAATTCCTTGAATTAAAACAAAATTAAAATTTTAAAACAAAGTCCGTGAAAACTGACCTAATAAACATGTACATGTACTTTTTGTTTAACATTACAGTGACAAAAAACATGCAGTTTTGAATCTTGTAACAAATTATGTAAATATTTTCAATGTTCGATTTTTGTAAACAGCTGTCTTCATTACTCACGTTGGTTAATCAACATTAATTTTTATACACGTATGTAAATATTTTCAATGTTCAATTTTTATAAACAGCTGTTTTCAGTACTTACGTTGGTTAATCATCATAAAGGTTTATACACGTCTTCATTTCATCGCTTTACCATTTGAATTGTATCAGATAATAGGTAATGTAATTACATATTTGTTTTAACATTGTTGTTTTCATCAATCATACAAAGTAATGTAGACATATCCTTTGAACACGTCAATTATTATTGTTGTGTCTGTGCAAGGGAATGATGCCCTTTTAAATGGAGTATTTGCTCGTATAACTTTTTTGAAAGGTTAAAGTATTGTTTCTGATGTTCGATGCTTAATTGTATAGTATTTGCCAAACAGATTCATTTGAGTAGTATAGTGTACCTCATGTGATGTCAAGATGAATCGCCAAACAGATTAATTTGAGTAGTATAGTGTACCTAATGTGATGTCAAGATGAATCACCAAACAAATTCATTTGAGTAGTATAGTGTACCTCGTGTGATGTTTAAGATGAATCGCCAAACAGATTCATATGAGTAGTATAGTGTACTTATTTAATTTATTATAGAGTATATCCTATTATTATGGTCTTTTACAGAATAATGATTTTTAAAAGTATTTTCTATGTTCGGACAGCTGAAATGTACCTGTTGAGGTAACATGTTGACTAGATCTATTCAAAGTAATCTTTTCAGCGGTTTGCATCCAATTAATTTCAAGTCAAAAGATTGCATGTGCGCAATATGAAATTTACTTAACCAGCCTAATTTCTTCAACAATAATTGAATAATCATGATTATCATTGCTACGTTTATTTAACGTTCATTGCAAGTATTTTCCTTTAAAAAAATCACTTGGATTGAGCTATTTACACTCAATCGTGCTTTGTAAACGTACACAGATTTCACGTATTATTTCTGGTCCTGTTTTTACCATTGTCAAGTGAACATCCAGTATTAGAAAAATGCGCGTTTGAAAATATTTTCGACAATATCATTTTGCATAAATATAAAATCTAAGGCTTGAATGATGCACTGTTAATTTAACATTTTACGTTAGAACGTCAAATGTATATTAAATTAAAGTTTAATAATGTTTCTTAATAACAATCCTTAGTTATATGATGGTCAACTGATAACAATAAATGCCTTTGCCACTTAGTCTTGAGGGATTGAAATCGTGATGTCCAGCTTGCTGAAATATTTTTGGAAGCCCTTCCTTTGTGAAATCAAGCTTACAACACATTGCACATTCTAGAAATCGTTATTTGTTTATGAATTTATAATTGTCTACAATGTAAATTACTAGCAAAACCTCCTTGTCTAGAATAGTCATCATTGATTCTGTATAATTAATCGAACGTTGTATGATATACAACACATGTTTAACAATGATGTAATGCGTGACTGAAGTACAACATCTACCTACACCTTTTTTTCATTTTAAGTGAAATATGCATTTACAAGTGAAAATAATTTAATGTTAAATTTCGTATATAGACAAACTGAACAATAGCATTTTCATTAAAATTTGTATGATAAAAATTAAATGGTAAGATTTACACGGTTCATTTAAGGTGGTACCCAACACTTTCACCAAAATTAATTTGGCTCGTTTAATTTTCATAAAATTTTGTCAAAGTATTTACTTTGACCCTTTAACAAAAATATAAAAATTTCAAAAATTTTGAACCAACCATTTGGTCAGAAAAATTACACTGGTTATATAGCAGTTTGACAAACACCAATTTTGATCATTGAGAAGCTTAATATTCCCTTTACAACACAACGTAATTAAAACGTTGAGCTGACTTTACAGAGTTATCTCCCTGTAGTGTTAGGTACCACCTTAATTTGTTGTAAAAAAATAATAAGTTTTGAAAATCAATGATGATAATTGCAATCGATGATGAACAACCTTTAGAAAAACACAAGGATGAACTGCAATTGATACTTCACTGAAACAGTGAAGAAAATATTGTAAAACATATGTATTATACATGTGAGGATTACTAAATAGTTACTGAGATTTACCATCCACACGGTTAATCAATAAAATTCAGAAAACCTCTCTTGAATATTTAAGATGATAGTCCAGGTTCGAGGTATCATGCAAGTTTCAAAATTTAGTAACTCCCCTCTCAGGACAATATCTTTTTAAAAAACGTGCATCTGTGTCTCCCTTATCAAGTTAAAACGTAATATGAGGATTTACGTTACATAACTCCATGCATGAAAGGTCAAGGACATCGTGTGATTATTTGAAAAGAAAATGAATTTCAAATATCAGCTATAAAACTAGGTGTTGTAAGGTTATTATATATTGTGAACACTTACTAAAATCATTTCTTCTTATCTTAACATATACTCGTTATCGCGATACATTCATAAAGTACTAAGAATATAACCCACTAAGTATCCTGTAGTTCACAGTGGTATATCAAATACACGCCATTAGGTGTTGTGCTCTTTGGTGTTTTAACAGTGTTACATCAAAGGCACGCCGTTAGATGTTGTGCTCTATATCGTTCACAGTGGTATATCAAAAGCACGGCTTTAGTAGATGTGCTCTATACCGTTCACAGTGGTATATCCAAAGCACGGCGTTAGTAGTTGCGATCTATGACGTTCACAGTGGTATATCAAAGGCATGACATTACCCGGTACACATCTAATGTTGTTAAAATGTTACCCGTGTAGTATATGTTTCGTATGAAAAGTAGTTTGAATACTTTAACACTATATTGACTTGCAGCGACGACATGCATGTGGTAAATTTTGTCATTCCCAAATATAAGTATCAGACGTTGGTTACTTACTTATACATACAGATCTCATTAAGATACATGTAGGACAATGCATGCACATGAACAATTCCTTTGATTATGTTTAAACATTTGTATTTACCAATATTTCATAAGTTATCCAGATATTATTGAATTAGATATAAGAAAAAAAAGTAAGGTTACAATGTAACTCCAGAATGTTTTTGATATACTAGCGTTTTTTTCAAACAGTCATTAAATCTTTACCACTGTTTAAAAAAATGATAAAAAATCTCATTTCTAATACGTTCTTAGATTTTGTTTAAAACTTCAACTTTAATTTGTTTGTATTGCCCATCATTTTACCTTGGTTGGGTATTTTTTTTAAAGTTGAATATATGTGTCATCTCTACAAAAATATATGTTGTCAGTATAGTATTATAAGGGGCTGTGTTCACAATTTGTTTGTGAAATAAAGTTTTTGAAGTTAAATAAAAAAAAATATAGTTTTATTGCAAAAATAATTACTGTATGTAGCTGTCTTATTGGCCTACAGTGGAGATCAGTTCTAACCTCTCATAAATTCTGTCAGAATCTGTCAGGAGAACTGTTCTAGAACAGTATGTAGAACTGTCAGCCTGACACCTTTTAGTCAGTTCTAGGTTAGAACTGTTCTAGCTAGAACTGATTTGGTCAGTTCTACCTAGAACTGATTTGGACAGTTCTAGCTAGAACTGATCCTGACAGTTCTACCCTAGAACAGTTTTAGACAGTTCTAGTTAGAACTGACCAAATATTTGGTCAGTTCTACTTCTAGAACAGTTCTACGGTTAGAATTGATTTCAAATTCTACGGCTAGAATTGATTTATAAATTCTACGGCCAGAATTGATTACAAATTCTACGGCCAGAATTGATTTATAAATTCTACGACTAGAATTGATTTATAAATTCTACGGCTAGAATTGATTTATAAATCCTACAGCTAAAATTGATTTATAAATTCTACGGCTAGAATTGATTTGGTTTAAATTTAAGAACTCTTTGTCTAAATATAAAGGCTTCGGCAAAATAGCGATTAATATTTTTTGCTATTTTGGCGGTTTTAACCCCGCCATATTCTGCATGTATGTGACTGTTCCAAGTCAGGAGCCTTTTATTCAGTGATTTTCTTTTGTTGATGTGTTACATAAATTATTTGTTTTTCTTTCATTTTTTGAACATAAATTGAAGGCCGTAACTAGGCATCTTAATTTAGTGAGGTTAAATAATTGAGCCTAGCGAAGCGAGGCGAAAATATTTTTTGGAGGGTATGAAATGAATGGTGCAAAATCCTGCATTCTAGGCATTTTTAGAGAGTTTGATAATGTTTTGAATTTGGACACTTTTTATATAAATTTTTCATATTTTAAGACTTTTACTAACACCAAATTTTTAACAACTTTATTTAAACTTATATGTTAGATAATCATCCAAATATCACTGATTTGAGTCTGCTGCCAGAACATAGAACAAACATCGATTCAGTAGAGTTTGCCAAATTTTTCTATTGCCGGTTCAGTCAAATCGTTTCAGAATCATAATTTGGTCTGCTGATATCCTTATCGCGATGAACATGGAGCATGGCATGACCACACAATCTCTCGCCACTCATGCATGCTCTTTTCCAAGTTTTCGGTCGTTTTAGGGCAGTCTGTGTTTCTAAAGGTAGCACATTATCATCAACACAACGATCAATGTCTTCTTCCAATTCCTTCTCCATCAGTAATTCGTTAGCAGCATCGGTAGTAACAGTTTTGTTTGCAAAAAAGAATTAAGCTTTCTTGTAAGCATCATCATACAGTCGCAGTTACAAAATATTAAACTCGCTTTTATGCTGACAAAGAGTAGACAAACTAGGGATAGAATGAGATAAGATACAGGTATATGATTCTATCTATAGAGTAAGTATATCTGATATGGGTACAGGGGAAATTGGAATGGAGTTTTTGACGTTTACATGTAGGTCCGAAATTTCCAATTATTTCTGGAAATAGTTGGTGGTATTTTTTAGTTCCAGAATCTATAAATTTAGAGGTTGGGGGTGTCCGATTCCGAAACCCCAAATATAAAGAAACGAAATTCCGTAGTCCCGAATAAGTAAAGACGAAATCCGGTGTTAAAGGTTCTACCATTCCTCAATAATATCAAATTGGAATATGGGATATTCTTTCAATTTTTAAGGTTAAAGAAACATGGATAAAAACTAATCCATGCATGTTTTATATTATTTTATTTATCTGTAAAGAGAAAGATTAAAGTTCGTGAAATGAATACGCAGACAGGACTGTCCTCTTGCGATGCCCAGTACTTGATTTGTCAAAAGCTGTTGAAACGGAGAAATGAATACGCAGACAGGACCGCCCCCTTCCGAAGACCAGTATACTTGATTTGTCAGTCTACTTATCGTTTTTGGATTGTACTAATGAAGTTATATGCAATACTCAGACTCTGTTCACAAAAATAGTTTACTAGAATTATTCCTTCTTTACCTTTAGTCATGCGCGTAGCTACGTTTACGTGAAAACGCCCGGGCGTACACTTGAATTTAGAAAATAAAACAAATAATCGACATAGAATAAGAAAAACTGGTCAAAAAGCACATCATCATTGTGCTTCTTTTTTCAATGGATTGTAATTTTGAATAAAAAGGGACTAAATTTACTCAAATAGATCATTTAATATATTTGTTCGAATCTTTTGTAAAAGTCTGAAACTACTATGAATTCTACGTACTTTTCTTATATTTAAAGCAATTCACTATCTGCTCAGATTCTATGTGCTGTTTGTATTTTTGTCGAGCCTGTGATTTATGTCGCAAAAGCGAGACAAAGCGGCGTCAATATTTAGGTTCCGAATGTGGATAAAGTCTTTTGAATAACTCCGTGAAATTTTACGAAAGTTGGACAGAAACTGTTTATGATCAAAAGAGTAATAAGAGCAATATAATAATGTAATTATATCTTTAGTTTAATTTTCCCGCATTTTAAGGACAAAATGTATTTCTTTCTGCAATTAATAAGTGGTCGCAGTTTGGGCTTACATTTTGTTATTTCTCAATTACATTCATTACTTGTCGAACCTTTATCGAATTTTATGAAAATGCCGAAGAAGCTTTTTCTATGACTAATGTCTAAAGCTAAAATTTTGAAAGCATTTGTTTTCGTTCATTTTTCTGTTCTTTTCTGATAGACAGATAGCCGGACTCTTCTTTACGCAATTAATTGTTTTACATGCTCAATTTATAAACCTTCATAGATTGTCGTGAAATATTCCAGATCAAGAAAAAAATATCAAAAGAAAATTGTAGATTTTTTTAAATCCCTTTAAAGGAATGATAATTTGATTCACTTTTTTGGGATGAAATCTTCCAGAATTTTTTTTTATTGCACCTCTCAGAAATATATTTTTTTCGTGTTCATAAAAGGTGATTTTGTCGATTGTATGCTCACTCATGGCACCCTTTAAACTTATTTAAAAGTAATATTGGTTCGAACGTTTTCTCTAAAACCAATGACCATTAGGCTAGCTTCCAGTTTAACACGATGAATAAGTTAACATATTACAAAATTTAACCAAAACAAACAAACCATTTAGATTCAAAAGTATGTTGCTTTCAACGATTTTTTACTGACAGGAATCATTACGGTATCTCATTCTCGATAGCTTTCGGGGGCTTCGTTTCTTTCGAATCCACTACCAGCAGGTGCTTTAACATTGAGCGGTTGGCACCCCATCATATCCCTCCCCAAGGTTCGGGCGTACACGTAAAAATGACCCAGCTACGCCACTGTCAGTGTCGCTTTTCCTTTTTCTGCAAGAGCCTGTTTTTAACTAGAGATCCATGATGATTATCGTTACTAGGTTAATGTAATTGAGAAACATCACCTGTTGAGATGCTGAGTTATATCCAGGAAGAATAGTTTAAAAGGAATGATGACAAGTTATAGAAATCAAGATTGAGACAGAACAACAAATGACTATTATATTTATATATGTATAAAAAAAAATAATCAGTGTCGAAATTTTAGTGAGGCAATTGCCTCACTTGCCTCAAGGGTAGCTACGGCCTTGAAATTAAGCCGTTAATATTGTTGGGGGGGCATTATTATTTCATTTATTTTACATTTGTCATTCGGGGAGTCACGGATGACTCGTTTTACATAACAAAATTATCTGACCTTAATGAAATACGTTATTCCGGCCCAAACCACCAGGGACGGTTCCAGCAGTTTAAAAAAAAGGGGGGGGGGGGGGTCCAACTAAAATTTATTGTCCTCATTCAAATGCATTGATCGTCCATAAAAAGTGTGCTGTAATTCAGTTATAATTTTAGGTCAGGAGGGACTGTAATATATACAAGTTAAAGCAATATTGGAAAACAAATACCTCAAAATTTTGTTCGCATGAATTTATAGTGCCAGCATGTCCTCTTTTTATTCAAAGTATTGAATCGTAAACAAATATCAGTAGTTTTCATACTTCAGACTGAGTCGTGTAATAAAATCTTTTGACCGCATCAATCTTAACTGACTGTATTTGATCTTTCTTTCTGCATATCTATATAGCTGTACAGCAATTCAGTTATAATTTTAGGTCAAGAGGGACTGTAATATACAAGTTACAGCAACATTGGAAAACAATGACCTAAAAATTTTGTTCGCATGAATTTATAGTGCCAGCATGTCCTCTTTTTATTCAAAGTAATGAATCGTAAACAAATATCAGTAGTTTTCATACTTCAGACTGAGTCGTGTAATAAAATCTTTTGACCGCATCAATCTAGACTGACCTTATTTGCTCTTTCTTTCTGCAAATCTATATAGCTGTACAGTAATTCAGTTATAATTTTAGGTCAAGGGGGACTGTAATATATACAAGTTATAGCAATATTAGATAACAATGACCTCAAAATTTTGTTCGCATGCATTTATAGTGCCAGCATGTCCTCTTTTTATTCAAAGTATTGAATCGTAAACAAATATCAGTAGTTTTCATACTTCAGACTGAGTCGTGTAATAAAATCTTTTGACTGCATCAATCTAAACTGACCTTATTTGCTCTTTCTTTCTGCAAATCTATATAGCTGTACAGTAATTCAGTTAATATAATTTTAGGTCATGAGGGACTGTAATATACAAGTTACAGCATCATTGGAAAACAATGACCTCAAAATTTTGTTCGCATGAATTTATAGTGCCAGCATGTCCTCTTTTTATTCAAAGTAATGAATCGTAAACAAATATCAGTAGTTTTCATACTTCAGACTGAGTCGTGTAATAAAATCTTTTGACCGCATCAATCTAGACTGACCTTATTTGCTCTTTCTTTCTGCAAATCTATATAGCTGTACAGTAATTTAGTTATAATTTTAGGTCAAGGGGGACTGTAATATATACAAGTTATAGCAATATTGGATAACAATGACCTCAAAATTTTGTTCGCCTGAATTTATAGTGCCAGCATGTCCTCTTTTTATTCAAAGTATTGAATCGTAAACAAATATCAGTAGTTTTCATACTTCAAACTGAGTCGTGTAATTTGACCGCATCAATCTAGACTGACCTTATTTGCTCTTTCTTTCTGCAAATCTATATAGCTGTACAGTAATTCAGTTATAATTTTAGGTCAAGGGGGACTGTAATATATACAAGTTATAGCAATATTGGATAACAATGACCTCAAAATTTTGTTCGCATGAATTTATAGTGCCAGCATGTCCTCTTTTTATTCAAAGTAATGAATCGTAAACAAATATCAGTAGTTTTCATACTTTGGACTGAGTCGTGTAATAAAATCTTTTGGCCGCATCAATCTAAACTGACCTTATTTGCTCTTTCTTTCTGCAAATCTATATAGCTGTACAGTAATTCAGTTATAATTTTAGGTCATGAGGGACTGTAATATACAAGTTACAGCAACATTGGAAAACAATGAGCTAAAATTTTTGTTTGCATGAATTGATAGTGCCAACATGTCCTCTTTTTATTCAAAGTATTGAATCGTAAACAAATATATCAGTAGTTTGCATACTTCAGACTGAGTCGTGTAATAAAATCTTTTGACAGCATCTATCTAAACTGACCTTATTTGCTCTTTCTTTCTGCAAATCTATAAAGCTGGGCGGGTTGTTGTCTCTTTGACACATTCCCCATTTCCATTCTCAATTTTACAGTAATTCAGTTATAATTTTAGGTCAAGAGGGACTGTAATATATACAAGTTACAGCAATATTGAAAAACAATGACCTCAAAATTTTGTTCGCATGAATTTATAGTGCCAGTATA
>NW_027268143.1:17500-19121 GCF_963676685.1 Mytilus edulis
CAGCAGTGCATGTTTTGGATTTAATCGATCCGGTGTAACTTTAAAACACATTTAAGGATTATTTTCTGATAATGTACATTTTTCAGCACCTGTTTGTAACACAGATTAGTATTTCAATCTCGGAGCGGACATTTTATTGTAGGTTTTTACTGAGATTGACGGACCTAGCAAGCGATTTTTACTGCATTGCCATTTCTTTTTTCTAGGAAAAGTCTTGAGAGATATCTGCAAACAGTTTTTTTATGAACCTTCAGTACATGTATGCCCTGCTGACTGCAAATTTTCAGGTCGATTGGACTTGTAGTTTCAGAGAATATGTGGATTTTTTTTCAGAAGAGACGTAAGAACAATAATAAAATAAAAATTTTCTGAATAATTGAGTTTTGTTCCTTCAATATACTGTCATAAATAAACAGTCATACATATTGATTGATTGATTAGTTGGTTGATTGATTGGTTGGTTGGTTGGTTTGTTGGTTGGTTGATTAAACACGTTTGATAGGGTCACTTAGAACAAGGGAAAAAAAACCTCAAGAGACCTTGCATCCCGTATTAAACGCATGACACGGAAACATACATTAAGTGATTGATTGGTTGGTTGGTTGGTTAAACACGTTAGTTAAACATGTTGATTGAACACGTTGGTTAAACACGTTGGCTGGTTAAACACGTTGGAGAGGCTCAATTTAAACAAGCGAAAAAAAACATCTTGGATCCCGTATTTAACACATGAAACGGAAACATGCATTGATTGGTTGATTGGTTGGTTGGTTGGTTGGTTGGTTGGTTGGTTAAACACGTTGGTTAAACATGTTGGTTAAACACGTTGGCTGGTTAAACACGTTTGATAGGCTCAATTTAAACAAGCGAAAAAAAAACCATCTTGGATCCCGTATTTAACACATGAAACGGAAACATGCATTGATTTATTGGTTGGTTGGTTAGTTAGTTGGTTGGTTGGTTGGTTGGTTAAACACGTTGGTTAAACATGTTGGTTAAACACGTTGGCTGGTTAAACACGTTTGATAGGCTCAATTTAAACAAGCGAAAAAAAACCATCTTGGATCCCGTATTTAACACATGAAACGGAAACATGCATTGATTTATTGGTTGGTTGGTTAGTTAGTTGGTTGGTTGGTTGGTTGGTTGGTTGATTGAATACGTTGGTTAAACATGTTGATTGAACACGTTGGTTAAACACGTTGGCTGGTTAAACACGTTGGAGAGGCTCAATTTAAACAAGCGAAAAAAAACATCTTGGATCCCGTATTTAACACATGAAACGGAAACATGCATTGATTGGTTGATTGGTTGGTTGGTTGGTTGGTTGGTTGGTTGGTTGGTTGGTTGGTTGGTTGGTTAAACACGTTGGTTAAACATGTTGGTTAAACACGTTGGCTGGTTAAACACGTTTGATAGGCTCAATTTAAACAAGCGAAAAAAAACCATCTTGGATCCCGTATTTAACACATGAAACGGAAACATGCATTGATTTATTGGTTGGTTGGTTAGTTAGTTGGTTGGTTGGTTGGTTGGTTGGTTGGTTGGTTGATTAAATACGTTGGTTAAACATGCTGGTTAAACACGTAGTTTAAACACGTTTGATAGGCTCAATTTTAAC
>NW_027268144.1:0-26093 GCF_963676685.1 Mytilus edulis
TTGCTTGTCTGTTTGTCTTTTTCATTTTCAGCCATGTCGTTGTCAGTTTTTTTCAATTTATGAATTTGACAGCAGTGATTTTCCTAGTATTTAGGGGAAGGAGCCCAAGGCCCATGCATTTGAGAATAAAGTTCGTGAAATGTTGGATTTTGGGGAAATATATTAGTTTATTTATACCGATGGCACACAGCACCAGCCGTTTGCAACTTTGAAGTGGGTTTGGGGACTAGGTCCTCAAGAAAATTTTGAAAACTTATGTGCAAAATTCTGCATTCTGAAAAGGAATAAGTTATAATTGCATAAATTGTGAACAAAATTCAAGAGATTTGTAAACAAAATTCAAGAGATTTGTAAACAAAATACCACACTACGACACCAACAAAATCTTGCAACGATGTCTTTATACAATGATATACAACTGGTGATTTCAGAGCTGAAAATTGAGAAAAAAAAGAGCATACTTTATTGGGACAGGGGCCCATAATCGGACCCAAATATGAGGGTTGAAAAATCCATAGACTGTCCCTCGGGTATCTTTCGTCCCTTTTTTATGAAGTCTGATTTTAATGTAATTATTATAGGGCAAAGGTTAATCATTATGTTTATGATGTCATGAGTAGGTCTGCATGGAGGTCGATATAATTTCAATTTTGGATAAACACTTTTTTCGTATGTGATGTTTATTTATCTATTTATTTGCTTTTTTTTTTTTAGGGGGAAGGGGGGGGGGGGGGGGGGTTGTTTGTTGAAAGTGAACACCAAACTACTTTCATCCATAGTCGGACAGAGATTAATCTAAAAAAGCTCTTTAACTAGACGACAAAATACTATTAGAAA
Organism: Mytilus edulis; assembly: GCF_963676685.1. Classification (NCBI taxonomy): domain Eukaryota; kingdom Metazoa; phylum Mollusca; class Bivalvia; order Mytilida; family Mytilidae; genus Mytilus; species Mytilus edulis. The sequence continues at coordinate 838 of NW_027268144.1, forward strand.
AATACAACATCAACGTAAATCATAAATGAAAAAGGTCGTTGCTATGCAGTTATTACGGTTGCGAAAAAAAGACAAGCCAAACAAATTATAAGATTTGTTCATTTGTCCTAAAAGTACCTAGCAATAGAAACATAGCTTTGGTTAACATATTATTGTTTACATAAGCACTGAACATATACCAACATATACTACTGTTGCTTAATATACATTACTGTTGCTAAGGGCCATACTGGTGGTTAAGGTGTTGATAAATACTCGTTCAATCAATATAGATAAACAAAACATTACCGCTTTAAATTTCCATATATGTATTTTACAATTATATATTTTGATTCATATGGAAAATACGTTTTTTTGTTAGATAAGGTTTAAAATAGCATATTATTGGCAGGTTTCAAATCTGTTGCTAGGCAACCAAAAAATGAGAATCACCCCCCAAAAAAGCCATTTTTTTAAGCTTCTATACCTAGTCTATTGAAATTATAAAATTTAATGTCTTTCAAGAGGGGGCCAAAAATGGCCCTTATTGTACCTTGTCCTTTGCTGAAATGCACCTCTTAGGGGCCTAAAACTTGACCAATTCTAATAAAACTTGGCATGATTCAAGCTTAGTATATTATAAAACAGGTTACAAAGTTTCAAAGCCATATGATACCAAATAAAAAAAATGTGGCATTTTTTATATCTGAATTTTGGGTGCTGAATTGTGGCGTTGAATTAGAACAATTAAAACTATCAAATTTGAGCTTCTAAAAACCAAAAGATACCAAAACTAACACTTTTTAATGTCTCTATGTATAAGTTAACATCTATTTAAAGCAACAGAAAGCATATTTCATGTATCAGACTTATGCAAAATGGCCAGAAGTTAATTTTATATGAGCCTGTGCCAAAAAATAGAGGTTTTCAATTAGGGTGAGGCCTTATATCAAATGTAATATTTTTCACTTACCACAATTTTCTGAAGTTGTTAAGTTATCAAACAAACTTTAACAGGTTATAAATGTACTTTTGATGGAAATATAAGTTTCAAATAGCATAACGCATGTGGATAAAATGGTCTTTAGCAATGTTATGCTTAAAAAAACAGATTGCCAGTTTAGGCCGTTCCCCACATTTGCATATTTAAAAGCATATAAATGATATGGGAGATGGAGATATACTTCTTTTTGCTAAAATCTGTGCTCAGATATGATAAAACATGGAGCCTGGATGTAACAAGACTGTCACTTTCAACTATATATGCAGACAGTATGGTCTGATGCAAAGTTTATTAACTTTACTGTTTAAAAACTGAATGAAATGTCAGCCTCAAAAGGCCAATATTTAAACCACTAGCTATCCAACAGAAGAAAGTAAAGGTAGTCTGTGAAACAGAAATGGTTAAGCAACCAGTAATAAGTGTTTTTGATGTAGGTTCAGTGCAATCTGTTTTGGAATACAACTTTTAAGTGCATAGAACTTCACATTTCACCTGCTGCGTATACTGACCGTTAGACTTAGACTATTAAAACAGCACATTTTGCACTCTTTTTATGTTTTTATCTACTTTTTTTTGTGTTCAGAGTTCACAAATAAGTTAAACAACTGAAATAAATACCACAAACACAAATAGATATCAGAAAAAAAACTGTCAGAGAGAAATTAAGCATGCTGTTTTTGAAAAAATAGTGAAAAAAGTGAAAAAGCTACATTTTAGGCATTTAACCTGAAAAGTGACTTTTTCACAAAACTTCTATCAAATGAAAGTGAAAATCATTTCTTCTCATATAGTTTGACAAATCAATACCAATAGATCATTCAGAAAAGATGCCAAAGTAAAAATTCTAAATTTGCTGAAATGCACCTCTTAGGCCACAGACCACAATTAATTCCTCTATCAGTTCTTTATAACCTTTTGCATCATTAAAAAAATTGCACCATGCACTTTTGTCCAATTTTTTGTGTGTGTAATGTATTGTCCTAGTCCAAATATATATCCAAAATTCAGAAAGATTGAAGCAATCACTTTTACAAATTTAGCCAATACACATCCATACCCCTATTGACAAGTCAAGAGATGTTCCGAAAACTGTAAATATCACCTTTTTGCACTTGACCTAATCACTCATTCCATATCAAAATCAGTTAAAATACAACCTCCAAAAATTTATTTGACCTCTCTTCTTTCATTTCCACCCCAAAAGATTTAAGGAATGAGTGAGGAAAGGAAAGAAAAAAAATTAAGGAAAAATACACTCTAATTAAAAGGAACTATATTCGTGGACAACGAAAAGCGGGGTCATTAATTGTGGTCTTGGGCCTATTAGGGGCCTAAAACTTGACCAATTCTAATAAAACTTGGCATGATTCAAGCTTAGTATATTATAAAACAGGTTACAAAGTTTCAAAGCCATATGATACCAAATAAAAAAAATGTGGCATTTTTTATATCTGAATTTTGGGTGCTGAATTGTGGCGTTGAATTAGAACAATTAAAACTATCAAATTTGAGCTTCTAAAAACCAAAAGATACCAAAACTAACACTTTTTAATGTCTCTATGTATAAGTTAACATCTATTTAAAGCAACAGAAAGCATATTTCATGTATCAGACTTATGCAAAATGGCCAGAAGTTAATTTTATATGAGCCTGTGCCAAAAAATAGAGGTTTTCAATTAGGGTGAGGCCTTATATCAAATGTAATATTTTTCACTTACCACAATTTTCTGAAGTTGTTAAGTTATCAAACAAACTTTAACAGGTTATAAATGTACTTTTGATGGAAATATAAGTTTCAAATAGCATAACGCATGTGGATAAAATGGTCTTTAGCAATGTTATGCTTAAAAAAACAGATTGCCAGTTTAGGCCGTTCCCCACATTTGCATATTTAAAAGCATATAAATGATATGGGAGATGGAGATATACTTCTTTTTGCTAAAATCTGTGCTCAGATATGATAAAACATGGAGCCTGGATGTAACAAGACTGTCACTTTCAACTATATATGCAGACAGTATGGTCTGATGCAAAGTTTATTAACTTTACTGTTTAAAAACTGAATGAAATGTCAGCCTCAAAAGGCCAATATTTAAACCACTAGCTATCCAACAGAAGAAAGTAAAGGTAGTCTGTGAAACAGAAATGGTTAAGCAACCAGTAATAAGTGTTTTTGATGTAGGTTCAGTGCAATCTGTTTTGGAATACAACTTTTAAGTGCATAGAACTTCACATTTCACCTGCTGCGTATACTGACCGTTAGACTTAGACTATTAAAACAGCACATTTTGCACTCTTTTTATGTTTTTATCTACTTTTTTTTGTGTTCAGAGTTCACAAATAAGTTAAACAACTGAAATAAATACCACAAACACAAATAGATATCAGAAAAAAAACTGTCAGAGAGAAATTAAGCATGCTGTTTTTGAAAAAATAGTGAAAAAAGTGAAAAAGCTACATTTTAGGCATTTAACCTGAAAAGTGACTTTTTCACAAAACTTCTATCAAATGAAAGTGAAAATCATTTCTTCTCATATAGTTTGACAAATCAATACCAATAGATCATTCAGAAAAGATGCCAAAGTAAAAATTCTAAATTTGCTGAAATGCACCTCTTAGGCCACAGACCACAATTAATTCCTCTATCAGTTCTTTATAACCTTTTGCATCATTAAAAAAATTGCACCATGCACTTTTGTCCAATTTTTTGTGTGTGTAATGTATTGTCCTAGTCCAAATATATATCCAAAATTCAGAAAGATTGAAGCAATCACTTTTACAAATTTAGCCAATACACATCCATACCCCTATTGACAAGTCAAGAGATGTTCCGAAAACTGTAAATATCACCTTTTTGCACTTGACCTAATCACTCATTCCATATCAAAATCAGTTAAAATACAACCTCCAAAAATTTATTTGACCTCTCTTCTTTCATTTCCACCCCAAAAGATTTAAGGAATGAGTGAGGAAAGGAAAGAAAAAAAATTAAGGAAAAATACACTCTAATTAAAAGGAACTATATTCGTGGACAACGAAAAGCGGGGTCATTAATTGTGGTCTTGGGCCTATTAGGGGCCTAAAACTTGACCAATTCTAATAAAACTTGGCATGATTCAAGCTTAGTATATTATAAAACAGGTTACAAAGTTTCAAAGCCATATGATACCAAATAAAAAAAATGTGGCATTTTTTATATCTGAATTTTGGGTGCTGAATTGTGGCGTTGAATTAGAACAATTAAAACTATCAAATTTGAGCTTCTAAAAACCAAAAGATACCAAAACTAACACTTTTTAATGTCTCTATGTATAAGTTAACATCTATTTAAAGCAACAGAAAGCATATTTCATGTATCAGACTTATGCAAAATGGCCAGAAGTTAATTTTATATGAGCCTGTGCCAAAAAATAGAGGTTTTCAATTAGGGTGAGGCCTTATATCAAATGTAATATTTTTCACTTACCACAATTTTCTGAAGTTGTTAAGTTATCAAACAAACTTTAACAGGTTATAAATGTACTTTTGATGGAAATATAAGTTTCAAATAGCATAACGCATGTGGATAAAATGGTCTTTAGCAATGTTATGCTTAAAAAAACAGATTGCCAGTTTAGGCCGTTCCCCACATTTGCATATTTAAAAGCATATAAATGATATGGGAGATGGAGATATACTTCTTTTTGCTAAAATCTGTGCTCAGATATGATAAAACATGGAGCCTGGATGTAACAAGACTGTCACTTTCAACTATATATGCAGACAGTATGGTCTGATGCAAAGTTTATTAACTTTACTGTTTAAAAACTGAATGAAATGTCAGCCTCAAAAGGCCAATATTTAAACCACTAGCTATCCAACAGAAGAAAGTAAAGGTAGTCTGTGAAACAGAAATGGTTAAGCAACCAGTAATAAGTGTTTTTGATGTAGGTTCAGTGCAATCTGTTTTGGAATACAACTTTTAAGTGCATAGAACTTCACATTTCACCTGCTGCGTATACTGACCGTTAGACTTAGACTATTAAAACAGCACATTTTGCACTCTTTTTATGTTTTTATCTACTTTTTTTTGTGTTCAGAGTTCACAAATAAGTTAAACAACTGAAATAAATACCACAAACACAAATAGATATCAGAAAAAAAACTGTCAGAGAGAAATTAAGCATGCTGTTTTTGAAAAAATAGTGAAAAAAGTGAAAAAGCTACATTTTAGGCATTTAACCTGAAAAGTGACTTTTTCACAAAACTTCTATCAAATGAAAGTGAAAATCATTTCTTCTCATATAGTTTGACAAATCAATACCAATAGATCATTCAGAAAAGATGCCAAAGTAAAAATTCTAAATTTGCTGAAATGCACCTCTTAGGCCACAGACCACAATTAATTCCTCTATCAGTTCTTTATAACCTTTTGCATCATTAAAAAAATTGCACCATGCACTTTTGTCCAATTTTTTGTGTGTGTAATGTATTGTCCTAGTCCAAATATATATCCAAAATTCAGAAAGATTGAAGCAATCACTTTTACAAATTTAGCCAATACACATCCATACCCCTATTGACAAGTCAAGAGATGTTCCGAAAACTGTAAATATCACCTTTTTGCACTTGACCTAATCACTCATTCCATATCAAAATCAGTTAAAATACAACCTCCAAAAATTTATTTGACCTCTCTTCTTTCATTTCCACCCCAAAAGATTTAAGGAATGAGTGAGGAAAGGAAAGAAAAAAAATTAAGGAAAAATACACTCTAATTAAAAGGAACTATATTCGTGGACAACGAAAAGCGGGGTCATTAATTGTGGTCTTGGGCCTATTAGGGGCCTAAAACTTGACCAATTCTAATAAAACTTGGCATGATTCAAGCTTAGTATATTATAAAACAGGTTACAAAGTTTCAAAGCCATATGATACCAAATAAAAAAAATGTGGCATTTTTTATATCTGAATTTTGGGTGCTGAATTGTGGCGTTGAATTAGAACAATTAAAACTATCAAATTTGAGCTTCTAAAAACCAAAAGATACCAAAACTAACACTTTTTAATGTCTCTATGTATAAGTTAACATCTATTTAAAGCAACAGAAAGCATATTTCATGTATCAGACTTATGCAAAATGGCCAGAAGTTAATTTTATATGAGCCTGTGCCAAAAAATAGAGGTTTTCAATTAGGGTGAGGCCTTATATCAAATGTAATATTTTTCACTTACCACAATTTTCTGAAGTTGTTAAGTTATCAAACAAACTTTAACAGGTTATAAATGTACTTTTGATGGAAATATAAGTTTCAAATAGCATAACGCATGTGGATAAAATGGTCTTTAGCAATGTTATGCTTAAAAAAACAGATTGCCAGTTTAGGCCGTTCCCCACATTTGCATATTTAAAAGCATATAAATGATATGGGAGATGGAGATATACTTCTTTTTGCTAAAATCTGTGCTCAGATATGATAAAACATGGAGCCTGGATGTAACAAGACTGTCACTTTCAACTATATATGCAGACAGTATGGTCTGATGCAAAGTTTATTAACTTTACTGTTTAAAAACTGAATGAAATGTCAGCCTCAAAAGGCCAATATTTAAACCACTAGCTATCCAACAGAAGAAAGTAAAGGTAGTCTGTGAAACAGAAATGGTTAAGCAACCAGTAATAAGTGTTTTTGATGTAGGTTCAGTGCAATCTGTTTTGGAATACAACTTTTAAGTGCATAGAACTTCACATTTCACCTGCTGCGTATACTGACCGTTAGACTTAGACTATTAAAACAGCACATTTTGCACTCTTTTTATGTTTTTATCTACTTTTTTTTGTGTTCAGAGTTCACAAATAAGTTAAACAACTGAAATAAATACCACAAACACAAATAGATATCAGAAAAAAAACTGTCAGAGAGAAATTAAGCATGCTGTTTTTGAAAAAATAGTGAAAAAAGTGAAAAAGCTACATTTTAGGCATTTAACCTGAAAAGTGACTTTTTCACAAAACTTCTATCAAATGAAAGTGAAAATCATTTCTTCTCATATAGTTTGACAAATCAATACCAATAGATCATTCAGAAAAGATGCCAAAGTAAAAATTCTAAATTTGCTGAAATGCACCTCTTAGGGGCCTAAAACTTGACCAATTCTAATAAAACTTGGCATGATTCAAGCTTAGTATATTATAAAACAGGTTACAAAGTTTCAAAGCCATATGATACCAAATAAAAAAAATGTGGCATTTTTTATATCTGAATTTTGGGTGCTGAATTGTGGCGTTGAATTAGAACAATTAAAACTATCAAATTTGAGCTTCTAAAAACCAAAAGATACCAAAACTAACACTTTTTAATGTCTCTATGTATAAGTTAACATCTATTTAAAGCAACAGAAAGCATATTTCATGTATCAGACTTATGCAAAATGGCCAGAAGTTAATTTTATATGAGCCTGTGCCAAAAAATAGAGGTTTTCAATTAGGGTGAGGCCTTATATCAAATGTAATATTTTTCACTTACCACAATTTTCTGAAGTTGTTAAGTTATCAAACAAACTTTAACAGGTTATAAATGTACTTTTGATGGAAATATAAGTTTCAAATAGCATAACGCATGTGGATAAAATGGTCTTTAGCAATGTTATGCTTAAAAAAACAGATTGCCAGTTTAGGCCGTTCCCCACATTTGCATATTTAAAAGCATATAAATGATATGGGAGATGGAGATATACTTCTTTTTGCTAAAATCTGTGCTCAGATATGATAAAACATGGAGCCTGGATGTAACAAGACTGTCACTTTCAACTATATATGCAGACAGTATGGTCTGATGCAAAGTTTATTAACTTTACTGTTTAAAAACTGAATGAAATGTCAGCCTCAAAAGGCCAATATTTAAACCACTAGCTATCCAACAGAAGAAAGTAAAGGTAGTCTGTGAAACAGAAATGGTTAAGCAACCAGTAATAAGTGTTTTTGATGTAGGTTCAGTGCAATCTGTTTTGGAATACAACTTTTAAGTGCATAGAACTTCACATTTCACCTGCTGCGTATACTGACCGTTAGACTTAGACTATTAAAACAGCACATTTTGCACTCTTTTTATGTTTTTATCTACTTTTTTTTGTGTTCAGAGTTCACAAATAAGTTAAACAACTGAAATAAATACCACAAACACAAATAGATATCAGAAAAAAAACTGTCAGAGAGAAATTAAGCATGCTGTTTTTGAAAAAATAGTGAAAAAAGTGAAAAAGCTACATTTTAGGCATTTAACCTGAAAAGTGACTTTTTCACAAAACTTCTATCAAATGAAAGTGAAAATCATTTCTTCTCATATAGTTTGACAAATCAATACCAATAGATCATTCAGAAAAGATGCCAAAGTAAAAATTCTAAATTTGCTGAAATGCACCTCTTAGGCCACAGACCACAATTAATTCCTCTATCAGTTCTTTATAACCTTTTGCATCATTAAAAAAATTGCACCATGCACTTTTGTCCAATTTTTTGTGTGTGTAATGTATTGTCCTAGTCCAAATATATATCCAAAATTCAGAAAGATTGAAGCAATCACTTTTACAAATTTAGCCAATACACATCCATACCCCTATTGACAAGTCAAGAGATGTTCCGAAAACTGTAAATATCACCTTTTTGCACTTGACCTAATCACTCATTCCATATCAAAATCAGTTAAAATACAACCTCCAAAAATTTATTTGACCTCTCTTCTTTCATTTCCACCCCAAAAGATTTAAGGAATGAGTGAGGAAAGGAAAGAAAAAAAATTAAGGAAAAATACACTCTAATTAAAAGGAACTATATTCGTGGACAACGAAAAGCGGGGTCATTAATTGTGGTCTTGGGCCTATTAGGGGCCTAAAACTTGACCAATTCTAATAAAACTTGGCATGATTCAAGCTTAGTATATTATAAAACAGGTTACAAAGTTTCAAAGCCATATGATACCAAATAAAAAAAATGTGGCATTTTTTATATCTGAATTTTGGGTGCTGAATTGTGGCGTTGAATTAGAACAATTAAAACTATCAAATTTGAGCTTCTAAAAACCAAAAGATACCAAAACTAACACTTTTTAATGTCTCTATGTATAAGTTAACATCTATTTAAAGCAACAGAAAGCATATTTCATGTATCAGACTTATGCAAAATGGCCAGAAGTTAATTTTATATGAGCCTGTGCCAAAAAATAGAGGTTTTCAATTAGGGTGAGGCCTTATATCAAATGTAATATTTTTCACTTACCACAATTTTCTGAAGTTGTTAAGTTATCAAACAAACTTTAACAGGTTATAAATGTACTTTTGATGGAAATATAAGTTTCAAATAGCATAACGCATGTGGATAAAATGGTCTTTAGCAATGTTATGCTTAAAAAAACAGATTGCCAGTTTAGGCCGTTCCCCACATTTGCATATTTAAAAGCATATAAATGATATGGGAGATGGAGATATACTTCTTTTTGCTAAAATCTGTGCTCAGATATGATAAAACATGGAGCCTGGATGTAACAAGACTGTCACTTTCAACTATATATGCAGACAGTATGGTCTGATGCAAAGTTTATTAACTTTACTGTTTAAAAACTGAATGAAATGTCAGCCTCAAAAGGCCAATATTTAAACCACTAGCTATCCAACAGAAGAAAGTAAAGGTAGTCTGTGAAACAGAAATGGTTAAGCAACCAGTAATAAGTGTTTTTGATGTAGGTTCAGTGCAATCTGTTTTGGAATACAACTTTTAAGTGCATAGAACTTCACATTTCACCTGCTGCGTATACTGACCGTTAGACTTAGACTATTAAAACAGCACATTTTGCACTCTTTTTATGTTTTTATCTACTTTTTTTTGTGTTCAGAGTTCACAAATAAGTTAAACAACTGAAATAAATACCACAAACACAAATAGATATCAGAAAAAAAACTGTCAGAGAGAAATTAAGCATGCTGTTTTTGAAAAAATAGTGAAAAAAGTGAAAAAGCTACATTTTAGGCATTTAACCTGAAAAGTGACTTTTTCACAAAACTTCTATCAAATGAAAGTGAAAATCATTTCTTCTCATATAGTTTGACAAATCAATACCAATAGATCATTCAGAAAAGATGCCAAAGTAAAAATTCTAAATTTGCTGAAATGCACCTCTTAGGGGCCTAAAACTTGACCAATTCTAATAAAACTTGGCATGATTCAAGCTTAGTATATTATAAAACAGGTTACAAAGTTTCAAAGCCATATGATACCAAATAAAAAAAATGTGGCATTTTTTATATCTGAATTTTGGGTGCTGAATTGTGGCGTTGAATTAGAACAATTAAAACTATCAAATTTGAGCTTCTAAAAACCAAAAGATACCAAAACTAACACTTTTTAATGTCTCTATGTATAAGTTAACATCTATTTAAAGCAACAGAAAGCATATTTCATGTATCAGACTTATGCAAAATGGCCAGAAGTTAATTTTATATGAGCCTGTGCCAAAAAATAGAGGTTTTCAATTAGGGTGAGGCCTTATATCAAATGTAATATTTTTCACTTACCACAATTTTCTGAAGTTGTTAAGTTATCAAACAAACTTTAACAGGTTATAAATGTACTTTTGATGGAAATATAAGTTTCAAATAGCATAACGCATGTGGATAAAATGGTCTTTAGCAATGTTATGCTTAAAAAAACAGATTGCCAGTTTAGGCCGTTCCCCACATTTGCATATTTAAAAGCATATAAATGATATGGGAGATGGAGATATACTTCTTTTTGCTAAAATCTGTGCTCAGATATGATAAAACATGGAGCCTGGATGTAACAAGACTGTCACTTTCAACTATATATGCAGACAGTATGGTCTGATGCAAAGTTTATTAACTTTACTGTTTAAAAACTGAATGAAATGTCAGCCTCAAAAGGCCAATATTTAAACCACTAGCTATCCAACAGAAGAAAGTAAAGGTAGTCTGTGAAACAGAAATGGTTAAGCAACCAGTAATAAGTGTTTTTGATGTAGGTTCAGTGCAATCTGTTTTGGAATACAACTTTTAAGTGCATAGAACTTCACATTTCACCTGCTGCGTATACTGACCGTTAGACTTAGACTATTAAAACAGCACATTTTGCACTCTTTTTATGTTTTTATCTACTTTTTTTTGTGTTCAGAGTTCACAAATAAGTTAAACAACTGAAATAAATACCACAAACACAAATAGATATCAGAAAAAAAACTGTCAGAGAGAAATTAAGCATGCTGTTTTTGAAAAAATAGTGAAAAAAGTGAAAAAGCTACATTTTAGGCATTTAACCTGAAAAGTGACTTTTTCACAAAACTTCTATCAAATGAAAGTGAAAATCATTTCTTCTCATATAGTTTGACAAATCAATACCAATAGATCATTCAGAAAAGATGCCAAAGTAAAAATTCTAAATTTGCTGAAATGCACCTCTTAGGCCACAGACCACAATTAATTCCTCTATCAGTTCTTTATAACCTTTTGCATCATTAAAAAAATTGCACCATGCACTTTTGTCCAATTTTTTGTGTGTGTAATGTATTGTCCTAGTCCAAATATATATCCAAAATTCAGAAAGATTGAAGCAATCACTTTTACAAATTTAGCCAATACACATCCATACCCCTATTGACAAGTCAAGAGATGTTCCGAAAACTGTAAATATCACCTTTTTGCACTTGACCTAATCACTCATTCCATATCAAAATCAGTTAAAATACAACCTCCAAAAATTTATTTGACCTCTCTTCTTTCATTTCCACCCCAAAAGATTTAAGGAATGAGTGAGGAAAGGAAAGAAAAAAAATTAAGGAAAAATACACTCTAATTAAAAGGAACTATATTCGTGGACAACGAAAAGCGGGGTCATTAATTGTGGTCTTGGGCCTATTAGGGGCCTAAAACTTGACCAATTCTAATAAAACTTGGCATGATTCAAGCTTAGTATATTATAAAACAGGTTACAAAGTTTCAAAGCCATATGATACCAAATAAAAAAAATGTGGCATTTTTTATATCTGAATTTTGGGTGCTGAATTGTGGCGTTGAATTAGAACAATTAAAACTATCAAATTTGAGCTTCTAAAAACCAAAAGATACCAAAACTAACACTTTTTAATGTCTCTATGTATAAGTTAACATCTATTTAAAGCAACAGAAAGCATATTTCATGTATCAGACTTATGCAAAATGGCCAGAAGTTAATTTTATATGAGCCTGTGCCAAAAAATAGAGGTTTTCAATTAGGGTGAGGCCTTATATCAAATGTAATATTTTTCACTTACCACAATTTTCTGAAGTTGTTAAGTTATCAAACAAACTTTAACAGGTTATAAATGTACTTTTGATGGAAATATAAGTTTCAAATAGCATAACGCATGTGGATAAAATGGTCTTTAGCAATGTTATGCTTAAAAAAACAGATTGCCAGTTTAGGCCGTTCCCCACATTTGCATATTTAAAAGCATATAAATGATATGGGAGATGGAGATATACTTCTTTTTGCTAAAATCTGTGCTCAGATATGATAAAACATGGAGCCTGGATGTAACAAGACTGTCACTTTCAACTATATATGCAGACAGTATGGTCTGATGCAAAGTTTATTAACTTTACTGTTTAAAAACTGAATGAAATGTCAGCCTCAAAAGGCCAATATTTAAACCACTAGCTATCCAACAGAAGAAAGTAAAGGTAGTCTGTGAAACAGAAATGGTTAAGCAACCAGTAATAAGTGTTTTTGATGTAGGTTCAGTGCAATCTGTTTTGGAATACAACTTTTAAGTGCATAGAACTTCACATTTCACCTGCTGCGTATACTGACCGTTAGACTTAGACTATTAAAACAGCACATTTTGCACTCTTTTTATGTTTTTATCTACTTTTTTTTGTGTTCAGAGTTCACAAATAAGTTAAACAACTGAAATAAATACCACAAACACAAATAGATATCAGAAAAAAAACTGTCAGAGAGAAATTAAGCATGCTGTTTTTGAAAAAATAGTGAAAAAAGTGAAAAAGCTACATTTTAGGCATTTAACCTGAAAAGTGACTTTTTCACAAAACTTCTATCAAATGAAAGTGAAAATCATTTCTTCTCATATAGTTTGACAAATCAATACCAATAGATCATTCAGAAAAGATGCCAAAGTAAAAATTCTAAATTTGCTGAAATGCACCTCTTAGGGGCCTAAAACTTGACCAATTCTAATAAAACTTGGCATGATTCAAGCTTAGTATATTATAAAACAGGTTACAAAGTTTCAAAGCCATATGATACCAAATAAAAAAAATGTGGCATTTTTTATATCTGAATTTTGGGTGCTGAATTGTGGCGTTGAATTAGAACAATTAAAACTATCAAATTTGAGCTTCTAAAAACCAAAAGATACCAAAACTAACACTTTTTAATGTCTCTATGTATAAGTTAACATCTATTTAAAGCAACAGAAAGCATATTTCATGTATCAGACTTATGCAAAATGGCCAGAAGTTAATTTTATATGAGCCTGTGCCAAAAAATAGAGGTTTTCAATTAGGGTGAGGCCTTATATCAAATGTAATATTTTTCACTTACCACAATTTTCTGAAGTTGTTAAGTTATCAAACAAACTTTAACAGGTTATAAATGTACTTTTGATGGAAATATAAGTTTCAAATAGCATAACGCATGTGGATAAAATGGTCTTTAGCAATGTTATGCTTAAAAAAACAGATTGCCAGTTTAGGCCGTTCCCCACATTTGCATATTTAAAAGCATATAAATGATATGGGAGATGGAGATATACTTCTTTTTGCTAAAATCTGTGCTCAGATATGATAAAACATGGAGCCTGGATGTAACAAGACTGTCACTTTCAACTATATATGCAGACAGTATGGTCTGATGCAAAGTTTATTAACTTTACTGTTTAAAAACTGAATGAAATGTCAGCCTCAAAAGGCCAATATTTAAACCACTAGCTATCCAACAGAAGAAAGTAAAGGTAGTCTGTGAAACAGAAATGGTTAAGCAACCAGTAATAAGTGTTTTTGATGTAGGTTCAGTGCAATCTGTTTTGGAATACAACTTTTAAGTGCATAGAACTTCACATTTCACCTGCTGCGTATACTGACCGTTAGACTTAGACTATTAAAACAGCACATTTTGCACTCTTTTTATGTTTTTATCTACTTTTTTTTGTGTTCAGAGTTCACAAATAAGTTAAACAACTGAAATAAATACCACAAACACAAATAGATATCAGAAAAAAAACTGTCAGAGAGAAATTAAGCATGCTGTTTTTGAAAAAATAGTGAAAAAAGTGAAAAAGCTACATTTTAGGCATTTAACCTGAAAAGTGACTTTTTCACAAAACTTCTATCAAATGAAAGTGAAAATCATTTCTTCTCATATAGTTTGACAAATCAATACCAATAGATCATTCAGAAAAGATGCCAAAGTAAAAATTCTAAATTTGCTGAAATGCACCTCTTAGGCCACAGACCACAATTAATTCCTCTATCAGTTCTTTATAACCTTTTGCATCATTAAAAAAATTGCACCATGCACTTTTGTCCAATTTTTTGTGTGTGTAATGTATTGTCCTAGTCCAAATATATATCCAAAATTCAGAAAGATTGAAGCAATCACTTTTACAAATTTAGCCAATACACATCCATACCCCTATTGACAAGTCAAGAGATGTTCCGAAAACTGTAAATATCACCTTTTTGCACTTGACCTAATCACTCATTCCATATCAAAATCAGTTAAAATACAACCTCCAAAAATTTATTTGACCTCTCTTCTTTCATTTCCACCCCAAAAGATTTAAGGAATGAGTGAGGAAAGGAAAGAAAAAAAATTAAGGAAAAATACACTCTAATTAAAAGGAACTATATTCGTGGACAACGAAAAGCGGGGTCATTAATTGTGGTCTTGGGCCTATTAGGGGCCTAAAACTTGACCAATTCTAATAAAACTTGGCATGATTCAAGCTTAGTATATTATAAAACAGGTTACAAAGTTTCAAAGCCATATGATACCAAATAAAAAAAATGTGGCATTTTTTATATCTGAATTTTGGGTGCTGAATTGTGGCGTTGAATTAGAACAATTAAAACTATCAAATTTGAGCTTCTAAAAACCAAAAGATACCAAAACTAACACTTTTTAATGTCTCTATGTATAAGTTAACATCTATTTAAAGCAACAGAAAGCATATTTCATGTATCAGACTTATGCAAAATGGCCAGAAGTTAATTTTATATGAGCCTGTGCCAAAAAATAGAGGTTTTCAATTAGGGTGAGGCCTTATATCAAATGTAATATTTTTCACTTACCACAATTTTCTGAAGTTGTTAAGTTATCAAACAAACTTTAACAGGTTATAAATGTACTTTTGATGGAAATATAAGTTTCAAATAGCATAACGCATGTGGATAAAATGGTCTTTAGCAATGTTATGCTTAAAAAAACAGATTGCCAGTTTAGGCCGTTCCCCACATTTGCATATTTAAAAGCATATAAATGATATGGGAGATGGAGATATACTTCTTTTTGCTAAAATCTGTGCTCAGATATGATAAAACATGGAGCCTGGATGTAACAAGACTGTCACTTTCAACTATATATGCAGACAGTATGGTCTGATGCAAAGTTTATTAACTTTACTGTTTAAAAACTGAATGAAATGTCAGCCTCAAAAGGCCAATATTTAAACCACTAGCTATCCAACAGAAGAAAGTAAAGGTAGTCTGTGAAACAGAAATGGTTAAGCAACCAGTAATAAGTGTTTTTGATGTAGGTTCAGTGCAATCTGTTTTGGAATACAACTTTTAAGTGCATAGAACTTCACATTTCACCTGCTGCGTATACTGACCGTTAGACTTAGACTATTAAAACAGCACATTTTGCACTCTTTTTATGTTTTTATCTACTTTTTTTTGTGTTCAGAGTTCACAAATAAGTTAAACAACTGAAATAAATACCACAAACACAAATAGATATCAGAAAAAAAACTGTCAGAGAGAAATTAAGCATGCTGTTTTTGAAAAAATAGTGAAAAAAGTGAAAAAGCTACATTTTAGGCATTTAACCTGAAAAGTGACTTTTTCACAAAACTTCTATCAAATGAAAGTGAAAATCATTTCTTCTCATATAGTTTGACAAATCAATACCAATAGATCATTCAGAAAAGATGCCAAAGTAAAAATTCTAAATTTGCTGAAATGCACCTCTTAGGCCACAGACCACAATTAATTCCTCTATCAGTTCTTTATAACCTTTTGCATCATTAAAAAAATTGCACCATGCACTTTTGTCCAATTTTTTGTGTGTGTAATGTATTGTCCTAGTCCAAATATATATCCAAAATTCAGAAAGATTGAAGCAATCACTTTTACAAATTTAGCCAATACACATCCATACCCCTATTGACAAGTCAAGAGATGTTCCGAAAACTGTAAATATCACCTTTTTGCACTTGACCTAATCACTCATTCCATATCAAAATCAGTTAAAATACAACCTCCAAAAATTTATTTGACCTCTCTTCTTTCATTTCCACCCCAAAAGATTTAAGGAATGAGTGAGGAAAGGAAAGAAAAAAAATTAAGGAAAAATACACTCTAATTAAAAGGAACTATATTCGTGGACAACGAAAAGCGGGGTCATTAATTGTGGTCTTGGGCCTATTAGGGGCCTAAAACTTGACCAATTCTAATAAAACTTGGCATGATTCAAGCTTAGTATATTATAAAACAGGTTACAAAGTTTCAAAGCCATATGATACCAAATAAAAAAAATGTGGCATTTTTTATATCTGAATTTTGGGTGCTGAATTGTGGCGTTGAATTAGAACAATTAAAACTATCAAATTTGAGCTTCTAAAAACCAAAAGATACCAAAACTAACACTTTTTAATGTCTCTATGTATAAGTTAACATCTATTTAAAGCAACAGAAAGCATATTTCATGTATCAGACTTATGCAAAATGGCCAGAAGTTAATTTTATATGAGCCTGTGCCAAAAAATAGAGGTTTTCAATTAGGGTGAGGCCTTATATCAAATGTAATATTTTTCACTTACCACAATTTTCTGAAGTTGTTAAGTTATCAAACAAACTTTAACAGGTTATAAATGTACTTTTGATGGAAATATAAGTTTCAAATAGCATAACGCATGTGGATAAAATGGTCTTTAGCAATGTTATGCTTAAAAAAACAGATTGCCAGTTTAGGCCGTTCCCCACATTTGCATATTTAAAAGCATATAAATGATATGGGAGATGGAGATATACTTCTTTTTGCTAAAATCTGTGCTCAGATATGATAAAACATGGAGCCTGGATGTAACAAGACTGTCACTTTCAACTATATATGCAGACAGTATGGTCTGATGCAAAGTTTATTAACTTTACTGTTTAAAAACTGAATGAAATGTCAGCCTCAAAAGGCCAATATTTAAACCACTAGCTATCCAACAGAAGAAAGTAAAGGTAGTCTGTGAAACAGAAATGGTTAAGCAACCAGTAATAAGTGTTTTTGATGTAGGTTCAGTGCAATCTGTTTTGGAATACAACTTTTAAGTGCATAGAACTTCACATTTCACCTGCTGCGTATACTGACCGTTAGACTTAGACTATTAAAACAGCACATTTTGCACTCTTTTTATGTTTTTATCTACTTTTTTTTGTGTTCAGAGTTCACAAATAAGTTAAACAACTGAAATAAATACCACAAACACAAATAGATATCAGAAAAAAAACTGTCAGAGAGAAATTAAGCATGCTGTTTTTGAAAAAATAGTGAAAAAAGTGAAAAAGCTACATTTTAGGCATTTAACCTGAAAAGTGACTTTTTCACAAAACTTCTATCAAATGAAAGTGAAAATCATTTCTTCTCATATAGTTTGACAAATCAATACCAATAGATCATTCAGAAAAGATGCCAAAGTAAAAATTCTAAATTTGCTGAAATGCACCTCTTAGGCCACAGACCACAATTAATTCCTCTATCAGTTCTTTATAACCTTTTGCATCATTAAAAAAATTGCACCATGCACTTTTGTCCAATTTTTTGTGTGTGTAATGTATTGTCCTAGTCCAAATATATATCCAAAATTCAGAAAGATTGAAGCAATCACTTTTACAAATTTAGCCAATACACATCCATACCCCTATTGACAAGTCAAGAGATGTTCCGAAAACTGTAAATATCACCTTTTTGCACTTGACCTAATCACTCATTCCATATCAAAATCAGTTAAAATACAACCTCCAAAAATTTATTTGACCTCTCTTCTTTCATTTCCACCCCAAAAGATTTAAGGAATGAGTGAGGAAAGGAAAGAAAAAAAATTAAGGAAAAATACACTCTAATTAAAAGGAACTATATTCGTGGACAACGAAAAGCGGGGTCATTAATTGTGGTCTTGGGCCTATTAGGGGCCTAAAACTTGACCAATTCTAATAAAACTTGGCATGATTCAAGCTTAGTATATTATAAAACAGGTTACAAAGTTTCAAAGCCATATGATACCAAATAAAAAAAATGTGGCATTTTTTATATCTGAATTTTGGGTGCTGAATTGTGGCGTTGAATTAGAACAATTAAAACTATCAAATTTGAGCTTCTAAAAACCAAAAGATACCAAAACTAACACTTTTTAATGTCTCTATGTATAAGTTAACATCTATTTAAAGCAACAGAAAGCATATTTCATGTATCAGACTTATGCAAAATGGCCAGAAGTTAATTTTATATGAGCCTGTGCCAAAAAATAGAGGTTTTCAATTAGGGTGAGGCCTTATATCAAATGTAATATTTTTCACTTACCACAATTTTCTGAAGTTGTTAAGTTATCAAACAAACTTTAACAGGTTATAAATGTACTTTTGATGGAAATATAAGTTTCAAATAGCATAACGCATGTGGATAAAATGGTCTTTAGCAATGTTATGCTTAAAAAAACAGATTGCCAGTTTAGGCCGTTCCCCACATTTGCATATTTAAAAGCATATAAATGATATGGGAGATGGAGATATACTTCTTTTTGCTAAAATCTGTGCTCAGATATGATAAAACATGGAGCCTGGATGTAACAAGACTGTCACTTTCAACTATATATGCAGACAGTATGGTCTGATGCAAAGTTTATTAACTTTACTGTTTAAAAACTGAATGAAATGTCAGCCTCAAAAGGCCAATATTTAAACCACTAGCTATCCAACAGAAGAAAGTAAAGGTAGTCTGTGAAACAGAAATGGTTAAGCAACCAGTAATAAGTGTTTTTGATGTAGGTTCAGTGCAATCTGTTTTGGAATACAACTTTTAAGTGCATAGAACTTCACATTTCACCTGCTGCGTATACTGACCGTTAGACTTAGACTATTAAAACAGCACATTTTGCACTCTTTTTATGTTTTTATCTACTTTTTTTTGTGTTCAGAGTTCACAAATAAGTTAAACAACTGAAATAAATACCACAAACACAAATAGATATCAGAAAAAAAACTGTCAGAGAGAAATTAAGCATGCTGTTTTTGAAAAAATAGTGAAAAAAGTGAAAAAGCTACATTTTAGGCATTTAACCTGAAAAGTGACTTTTTCACAAAACTTCTATCAAATGAAAGTGAAAATCATTTCTTCTCATATAGTTTGACAAATCAATACCAATAGATCATTCAGAAAAGATGCCAAAGTAAAAATTCTAAATTTGCTGAAATGCACCTCTTAGGCCACAGACCACAATTAATTCCTCTATCAGTTCTTTATAACCTTTTGCATCATTAAAAAAATTGCACCATGCACTTTTGTCCAATTTTTTGTGTGTGTAATGTATTGTCCTAGTCCAAATATATATCCAAAATTCAGAAAGATTGAAGCAATCACTTTTACAAATTTAGCCAATACACATCCATACCCCTATTGACAAGTCAAGAGATGTTCCGAAAACTGTAAATATCACCTTTTTGCACTTGACCTAATCACTCATTCCATATCAAAATCAGTTAAAATACAACCTCCAAAAATTTATTTGACCTCTCTTCTTTCATTTCCACCCCAAAAGATTTAAGGAATGAGTGAGGAAAGGAAAGAAAAAAAATTAAGGAAAAATACACTCTAATTAAAAGGAACTATATTCGTGGACAACGAAAAGCGGGGTCATTAATTGTGGTCTTGGGCCTATTAGGGGCCTAAAACTTGACCAATTCTAATAAAACTTGGCATGATTCAAGCTTAGTATATTATAAAACAGGTTACAAAGTTTCAAAGCCATATGATACCAAATAAAAAAAATGTGGCATTTTTTATATCTGAATTTTGGGTGCTGAATTGTGGCGTTGAATTAGAACAATTAAAACTATCAAATTTGAGCTTCTAAAAACCAAAAGATACCAAAACTAACACTTTTTAATGTCTCTATGTATAAGTTAACATCTATTTAAAGCAACAGAAAGCATATTTCATGTATCAGACTTATGCAAAATGGCCAGAAGTTAATTTTATATGAGCCTGTGCCAAAAAATAGAGGTTTTCAATTAGGGTGAGGCCTTATATCAAATGTAATATTTTTCACTTACCACAATTTTCTGAAGTTGTTAAGTTATCAAACAAACTTTAACAGGTTATAAATGTACTTTTGATGGAAATATAAGTTTCAAATAGCATAACGCATGTGGATAAAATGGTCTTTAGCAATGTTATGCTTAAAAAAACAGATTGCCAGTTTAGGCCGTTCCCCACATTTGCATATTTAAAAGCATATAAATGATATGGGAGATGGAGATATACTTCTTTTTGCTAAAATCTGTGCTCAGATATGATAAAACATGGAGCCTGGATGTAACAAGACTGTCACTTTCAACTATATATGCAGACAGTATGGTCTGATGCAAAGTTTATTAACTTTACTGTTTAAAAACTGAATGAAATGTCAGCCTCAAAAGGCCAATATTTAAACCACTAGCTATCCAACAGAAGAAAGTAAAGGTAGTCTGTGAAACAGAAATGGTTAAGCAACCAGTAATAAGTGTTTTTGATGTAGGTTCAGTGCAATCTGTTTTGGAATACAACTTTTAAGTGCATAGAACTTCACATTTCACCTGCTGCGTATACTGACCGTTAGACTTAGACTATTAAAACAGCACATTTTGCACTCTTTTTATGTTTTTATCTACTTTTTTTTGTGTTCAGAGTTCACAAATAAGTTAAACAACTGAAATAAATACCACAAACACAAATAGATATCAGAAAAAAAACTGTCAGAGAGAAATTAAGCATGCTGTTTTTGAAAAAATAGTGAAAAAAGTGAAAAAGCTACATTTTAGGCATTTAACCTGAAAAGTGACTTTTTCACAAAACTTCTATCAAATGAAAGTGAAAATCATTTCTTCTCATATAGTTTGACAAATCAATACCAATAGATCATTCAGAAAAGATGCCAAAGTAAAAATTCTAAATTTGCTGAAATGCACCTCTTAGGCCACAGACCACAATTAATTCCTCTATCAGTTCTTTATAACCTTTTGCATCATTAAAAAAATTGCACCATGCACTTTTGTCCAATTTTTTGTGTGTGTAATGTATTGTCCTAGTCCAAATATATATCCAAAATTCAGAAAGATTGAAGCAATCACTTTTACAAATTTAGCCAATACACATCCATACCCCTATTGACAAGTCAAGAGATGTTCCGAAAACTGTAAATATCACCTTTTTGCACTTGACCTAATCACTCATTCCATATCAAAATCAGTTAAAATACAACCTCCAAAAATTTATTTGACCTCTCTTCTTTCATTTCCACCCCAAAAGATTTAAGGAATGAGTGAGGAAAGGAAAGAAAAAAAATTAAGGAAAAATACACTCTAATTAAAAGGAACTATATTCGTGGACAACGAAAAGCGGGGTCATTAATTGTGGTCTTGGGCCTATTAGGGGCCTAAAACTTGACCAATTCTAATAAAACTTGGCATGATTCAAGCTTAGTATATTATAAAACAGGTTACAAAGTTTCAAAGCCATATGATACCAAATAAAAAAAATGTGGCATTTTTTATATCTGAATTTTGGGTGCTGAATTGTGGCGTTGAATTAGAACAATTAAAACTATCAAATTTGAGCTTCTAAAAACCAAAAGATACCAAAACTAACACTTTTTAATGTCTCTATGTATAAGTTAACATCTATTTAAAGCAACAGAAAGCATATTTCATGTATCAGACTTATGCAAAATGGCCAGAAGTTAATTTTATATGAGCCTGTGCCAAAAAATAGAGGTTTTCAATTAGGGTGAGGCCTTATATCAAATGTAATATTTTTCACTTACCACAATTTTCTGAAGTTGTTAAGTTATCAAACAAACTTTAACAGGTTATAAATGTACTTTTGATGGAAATATAAGTTTCAAATAGCATAACGCATGTGGATAAAATGGTCTTTAGCAATGTTATGCTTAAAAAAACAGATTGCCAGTTTAGGCCGTTCCCCACATTTGCATATTTAAAAGCATATAAATGATATGGGAGATGGAGATATACTTCTTTTTGCTAAAATCTGTGCTCAGATATGATAAAACATGGAGCCTGGATGTAACAAGACTGTCACTTTCAACTATATATGCAGACAGTATGGTCTGATGCAAAGTTTATTAACTTTACTGTTTAAAAACTGAATGAAATGTCAGCCTCAAAAGGCCAATATTTAAACCACTAGCTATCCAACAGAAGAAAGTAAAGGTAGTCTGTGAAACAGAAATGGTTTAAGCAACCAGTAATAAGTGTTTTTGATGTAGGTTCAGTGCAATCTGTTTTGGAATACAACTTTTAAGTGCATAGAACTTCACATTTCACCTGCTGCGTATACTGACCGTTAGACTTAGACTATTAAAACAGCACATTTTGCACTCTTTTTATGTTTTTATCTACTTTTTTTTGTGTTCAGAGTTCACAAATAAGTTAAACAACTGAAATAAATACCACAAACACAAATAGATATCAGAAAAAAAACTGTCAGAGAGAAATTAAGCATGCTGTTTTGAAAAATAGTGAAAAAAGTGAAAAAGCTACATTTTAGGCATTTAACCTGAAAAGTGACTTTTTCACAAAACTTCTATCAAATGAAAGTGAAAATCATTTCTTCTCATATAGTTTGACAAATCAATACCAATAGATCATTCAGAAAGATGCCAAAGTAAAATTCTAAATTTGCTGAAATGCACCTCTTAGGCCACAGACCACAATTAATTCCTCTATCAGTTCTTTATAACCTTTTGCATCATTAAAAAAATTGCACCATGCACTTTTGTCCAATTTTTTGTGTGTGTAATGTATTGTCCTAGTCCAAATATATATCCAAAATTCAGAAAGATTGAAGCAATCACTTTTACAAATTTAGCCAATACACATCCATACCCCTATTGACAAGTCAAGAGATGTTCCGAAAACTGTAAATATCACCTTTTTGCACTTGACCTAATCACTCATTCCATATCAAAATCAGTTAAAATACAACCTCCAAAAATTTATTTGACCTCTCTTCTTTCATTTCCACCCCAAAAGATTTAAGGAATGAGTGAGGAAAGGAAAGAAAAAAATTAAGGAAAAATACACTCTAATTAAAAGGAACTATATTCGTGGACAACGAAAAGCGGGGTCATTAATTGTGGTCTTGGGCCTATTAGGGGCCTAAAACTTGACCAATTCTAATAAAACTTGGCATGATTCAAGCTTAGTATATTATAAAACAGGTTACAAAGTTTCAAAGCCATATGATACCAAATAAAAAAAATGTGGCATTTTTTATATCTGAATTTTGGGTGCTGAATTGTGGCGTTGAATTAGAACAATTAAAACTATCAAATTTGAGCTTCTAAAAACCAAAAGATACCAAAACTAACACTTTTTAATGTCTCTATGTATAAGTTAACATCTATTTAAAGCAACAGAAAGCATATTTCATGTATCAGACTTATGCAAAATGGCCAGAAGTTAATTTTATATGAGCCTGTGCCAAAAAATAGAGGTTTTCAATTAGGGTGAGGCCTTATATCAAATGTAATATTTTTCACTTACCACAATTTTCTGAAGTTGTTAAGTTATCAAACAAACTTTAACAGGTTATAAATGTACTTTTGATGGAAATATAAGTTTCAAATAGCATAACGCATGTGGATAAAATGGTCTTTAGCAATGTTATGCTTAAAAAAACAGATTGCCAGTTTAGGCCGTTCCCCACATTTGCATATTTAAAAGCATATAAATGATATGGGAGATGGAGATATACTTCTTTTTGCTAAAATCTGTGCTCAGATATGATAAAACATGGAGCCTGGATGTAACAAGACTGTCACTTTCAACTATATATGCAGACAGTATGGTCTGATGCAAAGTTTATTAACTTTACTGTTTAAAAACTGAATGAAATGTCAGCCTCAAAAGGCCAATATTTAAACCACTAGCTATCCAACAGAAGAAAGTAAAGGTAGTCTGTGAAACAGAAATGGTTAAGCAACCAGTAATAAGTGTTTTTGATGTAGGTTCAGTGCAATCTGTTTTGGAATACAACTTTTAAGTGCATAGAACTTCACATTTCACCTGCTGCGTATACTGACCGTTAGACTTAGACTATTAAAACAGCACATTTTGCACTCTTTTTATGTTTTTATCTACTTTTTTTTGTGTTCAGAGTTCACAAATAAGTTAAACAACTGAAATAAATACCACAAACACAAATAGATATCAGAAAAAAAACTGTCAGAGAGAAATTAAGCATGCTGTTTTTGAAAAAATAGTGAAAAAAGTGAAAAAGCTACATTTTAGGCATTTAACCTGAAAAGTGACTTTTTCACAAAACTTCTATCAAATGAAAGTGAAAATCATTTCTTCTCATATAGTTTGACAAATCAATACCAATAGATCATTCAGAAAAGATGCCAAAGTAAAAATTCTAAATTTGCTGAAATGCACCTCTTAGGCCACAGACCACAATTAATTCCTCTATCAGTTCTTTATAACCTTTTGCATCATTAAAAAAATTGCACCATGCACTTTTGTCCAATTTTTTGTGTGTGTAATGTATTGTCCTAGTCCAAATATATATCCAAAATTCAGAAAGATTGAAGCAATCACTTTTACAAATTTAGCCAATACACATCCATACCCCTATTGACAAGTCAAGAGATGTTCCGAAAACTGTAAATATCACCTTTTTGCACTTGACCTAATCACTCATTCCATATCAAAATCAGTTAAAATACAACCTCCAAAAATTTATTTG
>NW_027268145.1:0-73791 GCF_963676685.1 Mytilus edulis
TCATCCTTTTAAACATATATATTACCAGTTGTACTATTATAGCTTCCTCCACTGCATCTCTTTTGCCAACCTCCATCAAAAGAAACATCCATGGATTTGTCTAACGCGGTATCTTCTTCATTCGTTCTGTCATTTCTGAAAAAACAGAGGGTGTGATTTTTCGTGTCATTGCTAAATAAATATGAAATATTAAATCTTCATTAAAATGCATGAAATATTTGCTACTTGACGTTAAGCAACCAACAATTAATCAAATGTTAAAGGTATGCACCATATGACTTTTTAATGACCGGTCTTAACTTAGAAAATAGAATAATGTAGGACCAGACACATTCTTTTTGATATAGCTGTTATACATATGAGGGTTCGACTCGTTGGTATTGCGGTAAAATTCTTGCTTATAATTAGATGTTGTAATTTCAATCCCCTGCTAATGAGACAGATCTTCTCAAGAAAACAAATGACACAAAAGTTAATAACTATATATCACACAACGGCCTTCGACAATGAGCAAATACATTTACCGTGTTTGAAGGATTAGACGTTACGCACGGTATTCGGTCTATGTTTCATTTGACCATTTCTTGATGCATAAGTATGACAAAAACAAATCAAATCTACGCATTATTGAAAAGTAACTTGTCTAGATTTTTCATTTGAATCGACTTAAATAAAATCTGATTTTAATAAATATAATGTTATGTCTCATTATATGATTAAGCAATGATTTTGTGTTTATAATTTGCCATTTTTGCCGTGTAAGACGTAACAAGAAGCGCCAACCATCCAAATATAAACGAAGAAAAAATATTAACTACTGAATGGATTTCGATAAAATTTGTACAGATGGGATATGATATGATCATATTTATTATGTGAAACGGTCACGATAAATATCCTGTCAGTTCGCAATCTAGCAGCCATTTTCGAAATTCCATATAGCTGTAAGATTTGAAAATTCGAGTACACAAAAATAAAAGCTAACACTTCAATATAACAATATTTTCACATTAATGATAGGAAAGGTTCGCCACCTCTATACACTACAAACCATTAAAAGTCTGAAATGGCCTATATTTGTACTCGACTGTACTGATTTTTACTCGACCAGTCTGAATTAGTCTGAGATTTACTTGATAATACTCGACTGTAGTCTGAACTATACTTAACAGTCTGAATGTGTACTTGACCAGTACTTAACCGTTTTATACGAGTCTGAACTGTACTCGACCTAGTCTGAACCGTACTCGACCTAGTCTGAACTGTACTTGACCTAGTCTGAACCATACTCGACCTAGTCTGAACCATACTCGACCAAGTCTTAACCAAACTAGACCTATTCTTTGTATCTATTAACTGAATTTTATCAATTTAGGAATTTGTTTAAATAAAAATAAAATTTAAACAACAACTTGAAATTAAAAATGTATTCAATACAGTGTTGAAATTAAAATTTCACAATAATCAATCATAATATAACTTCAACTCAATATTAATCAACACTTACATAATATATATCTACTTATAAAATATAAATAAAACAAGTTGATAAATAATCTAAAAAATAAATTGTGACTAATATTTTCAATATTATTCAAATTTTATGAATATTTCGGAAGTATTTTATGGTAATTGGACTATTTTCAACATAAACTTAAGCCAATGATTTGTATTTACTATACAAATCCTTGATAACCTTTTTAAAAAAGGAAATGTATTCCAAAGTAAAAGTTAAAAAAAATTTAAATTAATTTAAGTATTTTTTTTGTCAAATTAACATGGCATACATAAAGCATTTTAATATATTCTAATTAACTCAGTACATGTGTGTTTTACAGGTAAAAAGAAAGCCCTATTTTCTTAAAATCGTGTATTACTTATCTAGTACATGCATGTATATTCGAAAGGCCTTGTTATCTAATTTAAACAGGATGTTGCAATTTGAATCAATGTTATTTAGAATTTAATACCTCTGACCAGGTGTGATCTTATTTATGAGTTTGCCCTAAGCAGAGGTTATACTTTATATTTCACCACTAATCAGAAAAATAATTTTATTCATTTATTTAATTTTATCCCTTTTTGATATAAGTTATATGTAATATATTTTTTTTATTCTAAATATAATCAGAGATACATTTCTTTTATAAGGTTAAAATCTTTTATAAATTTTGTTGGCTGTTATATATGTCAGTTAAAAAGAAATTTATTTAAACAGTTAAAAAAGTAGAGGGTTTTTGGTCTAGTATGGTTCAGACTGGTCGAGTATTGTTCAGACTTTTGCTTAAGTATGGTTTAGACTGGAAAAATAGGTCGAGTACATGTCAAGAATGGGTTAAGACTGTTTCAGACTGGTCGCGTAATAGTTCAGACTATTTTTAACGGCAAAGATAAGGGTCAAGTACGATTCAGTACAGTCAAGTATGGTTCAGACTGGGGTCGAGTAATGTCAAGTAAAAGTCAGACCAATTCAGACTGGTCGAGTAAAAATCAGTACAGTCGAGTACAGATATAGGCCATTTCAGACTTTAATGTGGTAACATTTACGGGAGACACGGGAAATGCTGAAAAAAAAAAAAAAAATGGGAAAAGCTATGTTAAAAATAAAAATATTTTTGTAAAATTCAATAAAATCACATTTTCATATCACTACAAACAGAGCCTTTGTTCAAGATTTTTTTATTACCATGATAATTTAGGGTATTTTAAATTTGTGACAGACAAATGAAATATACTAACAAATCTTATTACTGAAATGTGATTTTTTTTAAAGATTTGGTTAAGCCTTCAAGATTAAGGACACGCTAAATTTTTCATCAATTTCCATCAAGTTGTCCGTGTCTCCCGTAAATGTTACCACGCCCAAATTGAACGATTTTTGAACGGAACGCGAATGTAACGTTATATATATATAATTATATAATTGTATTTCCCATTTACTGAAAGTGTAGCATGTCGTGTCTGTAGCACTTGACACGTTCTGTGTAATGATATTATTTTGGGAGATATTTTTTTAAAATAATTATTTAAATCAACAAGAAAATTTGACTTCAATCAAAATATTTAAGCCATGTGCTGATCTTAAAAGCGTCAAGGATGTCGGATAAATAAAAGTATCATGCAAAAGGGTAGGTATTTTTAATGCAAAAGAATTGCATTTTAAACCATATGACACAGAAATTAACAACTATAAGTCACCGTACGGAATTCAACAATGAGCAAACCCATACCGCATAGTCAGCTCTAAAAGCATAATTCAATCATGATTCTCTTGATATGATCCAGCGATTTTCATGAGTTAATTTACATGTAAATATATCAAAATATTACTCTAAATTTTAGGATGAATATATATGTACCACAAGCTTTAAACATGCCGAAGCTTTCGTTTTTGCATTCTAGTAACATATATGCGTATGCTAGTACGATTGTATATGTTAACTTTTATACACTAAAAGTCATTTCCACGCATCCGACAAACAGATGCATTTGAAATTACTAATTATATTTCAAGGACTGTAGATCACTTTTTAATTTAAAATCAACAATTCTAAACTGCGTTTTCTTTCAAAAACTGAGGATGACACTAAAATTATAGATTAAGCAAACAGAGGATAAATAGTAGTTGTTGCTGTGATTGACCTGAACAAGGATTTTTTCATTAAAATCTTCTTGAAAGACACATATTTAAGATGTTGATAATACGAATAAAAAGACCTGAAATTATTCGCGAACTGTAGTTAAAAAACTTGTTGAAGGTGGCTAAATAACATTGATACTCTTGAAGCACAAAAAAGCTTTGGTACTGGCTGTATCCAATCGATATAAATGCCTAGTCCTAGATACTTGTGATGACGGAATTCTGAGAATCATAGAGGATGTGCATTTTGCAACAATTGACATGCTTGGGCAGTGACAAATATTCGAAATATACTTTCATTATGTTAAGAATATGATGTCAAAAATATATACTAGTAATCAGTCATGTAACATGCTGTTTTTTTTTTAAAATAAATAGTTATACATTCGATTTCCAAAATTTTTGGCATACGTGTAGTTTGAATCGAGTTACATCGGAATATGTAATAAAAAATGGGGGTCACCATTTTTGTTTTTTTGTTATTTTCATAGGAAAACGTCAATTTTGGCGACAAATTTACTTAGGTATATAGGGGAAATGCCTTTTTTTCGGCTTACCTTTTCAGATTTTCGAATGGATGGCTATTTTCTTATATACGGAGAAAAACAAAAAACTAACATAATATTCAGGATTGCATAGTGAATCCAAACACGTATAGAAACTCATATGTCACCATCCTTGTTTTTGAAATAAATAGCTTCAAAGTTGATCGATAGGACTAGAATTTGACCAAAAACGTGTGACGTTATGGTGTACGGAATATAACGTTATTCCTTCTCAGAGAAATGGAGAAAAAAAATATGTGTCGGGATCTGAATGAGTATATTTTATTTTCATTTCCCCTGTCGACTGTCGTAAAGTTCCTAATAATGCAATATAAAATTCTACTGAATCAGATATAATTTTATTTCGTCCTGCACATGGAATTTCACTCATATGAATTAATATCAATATCGTCCGATTTTCACATCAAACGGGCATATACTTGAAACTTGCGTGAACAGGTTCCATGTGAATCTTATGATAATAGCTCATGCATAAATCACCGGAATTTTGTACACGTTAAAATCACGTAAATAGTTTGAAATAAAATTATTTAAATAATATCTTTGTTCTAAAATTTGATTAAAACCATAAGTTTACGTGAAAATTAAATGAAACATTTCACGTGAGATTCATCCGAATTACTGATTTTTAACTCCATCATATTAGACAACGGTGGTATCATCACTGCATCCCGTGATGCAGAAATATAGTATTTTAAAAAATTTGATTCATTTAACAGTTTTTTAATTGCTCGGTTTGATGGTTGTTTAACGTTCAGTGGCAAATAGTTCATGCATGTTCGGGACGATACAATACAATTTTAGAAAACAGTTGTTTATAAAAGACACATTTGATGCACCAGTCAAAAAAGATTAAATATTCTGTTATTTGTGAAAATTATGAGGAAAAATAATGATCATGATAAAATACACATTCCAAAAAATAAAATAACAAAACTCCAAGAAAAAATCAAAACGAAAAAATCCCTTATCAAATGACGAAATAAAAGCTGAAAAACATCAAAAGAATGATAAACAGCTGTCATATTCTTGACTTGGTACATACAATACATGTAGTATAGTGTACTCTGCGTGGTGTAAATGTGTTACTTGTTTGCTCAGCAAGTCGGACAAACCTTGCAAACTGTTAACCCGAATAATTCAGTCGTTATATTCCGCTTACTACATTAAGTAAGTAGGAGAGATCGATTACGGGGAGGGACTGAATTATTCGGGTTAGCAAACTGTATGCAAAATTTCACAAATTTCAACATTCTGTCATTTGTGAAAAATTATTTACATAACAAATCTTGAGATCATATATGCATTCTTTATATAAGTAAAACAACTGCGAAATTTAAAAGTTCCAGCTTGAAATTCAACCTGTATCAGATGTAAGCCGGAGTCTGTACTCTGTGTGCCTTTGTATTTTATCAAAATGGCTAATCCAGCAACCTGTCATGAAACAAAAAAGAAACTCCAGACGATATGCGCATGAGTAGTAACACCAGGTACACAGTTTTAAAGCTGAAGCAAAACTACTGTAGTTCTAAATAATTAGCCGAATTAACCCTATATATAAATTTATGTCATCCACTCAAAATTAAGAAATGATGGTTTTTACCCCTTATACGTCATTTAGAACAGTTATAAGAGCTGCAGTATATAAAGAATAACCATACTATTGTTTCAGAAAAAGGGAGAAGGTTTGGATCCATTAAAACGTTTAATCCCGCTGCAAATGTTTGCACCTGTCCTAAGTCCGGAATCTGATGTACAGTAGTTGTCGTTTGTTTATGTAATATATACGTGTTTCTCGTTTTGTTTATATAGATTAGACCGTTG
Source organism: Mytilus edulis (assembly GCF_963676685.1). Lineage (NCBI taxonomy): Eukaryota > Metazoa > Mollusca > Bivalvia > Mytilida > Mytilidae > Mytilus > Mytilus edulis. Next base: position 6,031 of record NW_027268145.1, read on the forward strand.
GTTTTCCCGTTTGAATGGTTTTACACTAATAATTTTGGGGCCCTTTATAGCTTGTTGTTCGGTGTGAGCCAAGGCTCCGTGTTGAAGGCCGTACTTTAACCTATAATGGTTTACTTTTTAAATTGTTATTTGTATGGAGAGTTGTCTCATTGGCACTCACACCACATCTTCCTATATCTATTGTCTCGAAATATCAATGTTATTTGTACTCGGCTCGAAACAGGTAGAAATGCTCGGCACAGCTTCGCTTTCTATCTGTTTCTAAGCCTTGTACAAATAACATTGATATTTCGAGACAATGTATGGTTATTCTATGTATATACTAAGTGCGGGATTAACGGTCGAACGGACAAATGTAAAACAATATGATGATACGTGCTCTATAAGTAATTTGGTGACAATGCTTATTTCTAAATATGCAGTTCATATAATGGAATGGTATAATTTGGAGATCTGAAATGTGGTAGCAATATAGCATTTCCGTCATTTCGTCTTTGGTGGAAAGTTGATTAATTGGAGATTTTTCCGCTTCTCCTTATATTTCATAATGGTTTGAATTTTCTAGAGAAGAGCAAACGTTTTAAGACTTAAACTAATATTTACCAAGAGACTGAAATGTTACTGTGACAATTATACTACACATACTCAAAAATTTTCAACGTTTACTAAAACTACAAATAAGAAGTGTAAAGATACTATTCCAATTAACATTAGTCACGACTTTCTTGATGTCAGTTAATTAATGCCCAGCTGTTGTTATCTTATAAATTGCATATCACATATCTCCATTTATCATTCTATCAGCCAACTTTTGTACAAATAACATGTACATGTACACAAATTTTTTTGTATTTGTACTTATATTTTTACAAATAAAGTCTCATGTTACCCCACTTCCAGATGAGCAAGCGGTAACGTAGATATTTAATTTTGCGTAACTGTTCAATTTTGGTCTTCCTCGCGGTCTGCGTTTAAACTTTGTCGAATTTAAAAAAAAAATTAGAAGCAATGATTTAAATTTTAACAACTAAAGTTCCAAGTGACGGGTGTAAATTGTAGGATTGATTGCTTTGATTATTGGTTGGTTAACGTCCAGTGGAAAATAGTTCATGCATGTTCAGGACGAGAACAAGTTAACAATAAATACAATAGGTAGGTTTTGCAATAGAGGCAGGGCATCCGCGATGATGGTCGGGAACATTTAAACTGACGCTATACATGTACAATGTATATATATACTTGTATACTTGTTTTAAAAACTATTTTAAGAAAGAAACTTTCCGGGCCTTTTCCGACGCCTAGTATGCGAGCAATATGGCCCTCAGAGCCCTAAAAGGTAACTTTGTTAATTTTCTTTCAGTCGTTATGTCTCCAAACTTGTACATGTACATTATTTCCAACTCAAAACTAAAAAAACACCGAATACCCATGCAAGCGTAAATAAACACGAATATAAAATTTAAATGATTTCAAGATCTAGTTTTTTTACAGTCTCTTGCCGTTTGAATAATAAAAAGTCAGCCGTTTGCATGTAAATTTCGAGAATTTTTTTTATAACGGAATCAGGGAACACGGAACCGGTCTGACTTCAGCCAGCCCCAACTATCAACTTGCATTTGTAGACGCAAGTGGATACTCGGGGCTGGCTTTATTCAGACTGTCACGGAACCTGAATTTTGTTATTTTATTTCTGCCGAATCAAGTGCCCATGTATTTCTCAGCCTTCGTTAACTTTCTAATGCTTCATTCCGATGTTGCTGTCCGTCCTGAGTAGAAGTGGTTTATACGATTACAAAGCTGGCACTGTATTTTAAATATTTCCAAAACTATATCAAATTTACTCTGTACAGACCAATGAATTTCAGAGACTGTTTACACATGGAACACAGGAAAAGTTTTTACATTCCATACAAACAAACTATTTTCTGTAAGATTTTCAACGTCTGCTTGTATTGTGCTTTCCCCCCTAATTATATCCGTATTCTCATCCAAATAAATTTCAATTTTGTCCGAGCGGTGTTTTTGATGACCATTTTAAAACGAATTAATAGTTGTAAAATTCCCCGTTTTTTTCACACATCATCCTAATTAAGCTTCTATAAATTAGATTTCTACTTTCAAAACAAAATTTCATGGGGATACGGCGTGAATCATTAATAAGTACTTATTGCAAATATAAACCAATGTTTACTTTTATAAATTGTTATTTGGATGGAGAGTTGTCTCATTGGCACTCACACCACATCTTCCTTTATCTATACCAAGAATAAAAATAAAGTGATAAAACTGTGTCTGTTATGCATAAGAACATATATAGATAAAGCGTGCAGATGCTTAAATATCAAAGAAACAATATTTAAAAAGCTAAGTAATACTTTTTAAAGATTAACAATGAGAAGAATGATTGCCGGAAAACGATTAAACAATCTATGTCAAATAACCGCTACGTATTGCATCAAAAATCTCTCGGCACTCTGTATCTAGGGAAAGTTACCGTTAAAAATGCCACACAAAACCCGCTGCATTGGCTTATATGTGTGAACGTTATTCGATAACGTCAGGAACGATAACTCATGGCGTAACGTCATTCGGTATCGTGTTACCTTAATAAAAAGACACATACAATTTCTCGTACGTGTTTATAGCTTCTTTGTTTGTGCTCAGTGAATAGCTATCACTGGTTTTTTTTTTGTTTTTTTTTAACTTGAGAACAAATGTATAGGCCAATTAGAATTGGGATATATTTATAGTTACCTGTTCTTTAGATATTTCTCCTCTAAAGCCTTTTGACAAGGTGAACGTGCATATTCCTCTATTGTTTTCCCAATCTCTCTCTCCCTTGCTTTGAGATTATTTGGACTGATGCATGGTATGTTTAAAGCTGTTACAAAATTAACAGTTTGAACAGGCCCCATGCCTGCGTCGAGATACGCTAAAAAGAGAGTAAAATATAAACGATTAAATATAGTGATATTTCTGAATCCGAATCGTATTTGTTATTCGTTATATAAATCTACAAGCAAGAAAAACACAAGATATAATTTACCCGTTTTTTATGTCAAAATATGCCGTATCTCTCTGAGTGTGAATTGGCTTCACTATATACAAGGGTTGATATCAGTTTATATGTATGTCACATATTTTATGCATACAGTATTTCAGACTATAATATAGACGTAGCTAGTGCATATGTTATGTAACTGCAAGGTTATCTTTAAAATTAGTAATTTGTATATCTATGAATATACAAAGTGCAATGCTGTATATGAACCTTAGTGTAATGCTATATTTGAACCTAAGTGTAATGCTATATATGAACCTAAGTGTAATGTTATATATGAACCTTCGTGTAAGTTTAGTATGACGTCCATTATCACTGAACTGGTATATATATATTTGTTGTTTTGTGGCCAGCTGGAGGACGCCTCCGGGTGCGGGAGATTCTCGCTTGCATTGAAGACCTATTGATGGGCTTATGCTTTTATCTGCTCTATGGTCAGGGTGTTGTCTCTTTGGCATATTCCCCATTACCATTCTCAATTTTACTATATTTGAATCTTAGTGTAATGCTATATATGAACTTAAAAGTAATGCTTTAAGTATATACTTAGTGTGATGTTATACAATTAGAAAGTAATCGATGTTCTTAAAACGAGTGGGATGTTCTTCATGCAAAGGTACTTTGTGTGATGCCATAAATATTCACACAGTGTAATGCAACACGAAAGTTCTAGAATTCTGTTTATTCTATAAAATATGACCAGTTTAATGTTAAATAGATGTACAGGGAGGTGCTATACCATGTACACGAATGTATCCAAGGACAAACTTTACGAATGTATCTATAGTGTAGTGCTATAAGAACGTACCTATAGTGTAATGCATAGATATTGTTCATACTGTAATGCTATACATATTTACCTAATAATGTTACAAATAAAGAAGAGAATCTGCTTATATTGCAAATGAATCACCATGAATACTGAACTCAAGACTTAATATTTTGTTTTATGCCGGCTATACTAACATTATTTATTTTTTTCTTGTACGTAAAACTTTGCCCTAGGTATAATTTGTATTAATATGGTAGCTTTAGTATGTGGCCTTATGTCCCACTGGGGATAAAGAGGATAAGTAAGGCATCAACCATTTGATTTTCTGGGGGGCCTAAGGATTTTTTTGGAAAAAAGTTTGTTTCCAGTTTTTGTAGAAAAAAATAAATTTGTTTTTAACCCTAAGAAAAAAAATTGTTTGTTTCATCCTCAGTTGCCACTATATGTAATGCTAAAATTGAAGGAAAAAATTGTTTTCAACTTGTCGCCAAAAAAAATTGATTGTTTTTTGCCAAAGGCGGAAAAAAAAAGCTTGTCCGAAAAAAAAATCCATAGCCCCCCCCAGCCCCCCCCCCGAAAATCAAATGGTTGCTAAGTAAGTTGAGTATTCTTGTAGAATTTATAAAAATAAGATTTTTTTACATTTTTTGTTTAGGTCTTTAAATGTTACGAAAATGTAAGAATCTGATTTTATTCCACACTACTTATTTCACATTGTTCTCCATTACCCTGAAAGGATAAACATTGCGGTTGACATGATAGACTTGTCAGATTACGTTTGTTTATTTATAAGAACTTCAGAGAACAATAAGAATTTATTTTTGCATTTATAACTTCTGACTGTACACAAATGCTAAAATATAGAACTATATTCAGCTATACCGCTTCGAATAGTTATCAAAAGTACCAGGATTATAATTTTATACGCCAGACGCGCGTTTCGTCTACATAAGACTCATCAGTGACGCTCAGATCAAAATATTTAAAAAGCCAAACAAATACAAAGTTGAAGAGCATTGAGCACCTAAAATTCCAAAAAGTTGTGCCAAATACGAAATTTGAATTAAAAAAAGAATCATCAAAAAAGAAATGTCATATTCTATTTTTATCCAACAGGTGTAGTTTCAGTTTAACCACGAATCTAAATTTAGATTTTACTTAAGAAATTGCGGACGGAATAGAAGACATCTAGTTTCAGCATAAACAAATACATATCGTTCCTGTTCGGCTGTTGAGTAAACTTTAATGAAGATTTTACTAATCTACCATACACATTATACAACTAAGAATGTTTTTCTTTCTTTTGTGTTTACTCTTTTAAATTAGTTTATATGTAGTATTTTGTAAACTCTTTTCAGTCGTCTTTGTTCTTTTCGAAGTGGCCGCGTCGTATCTCGTTTTTCTTGAATCTTGGCCCGATATTTTGAAATTAAGCAGAAATATGAAACATGTGTTAAAATTCACAACAATTGCATACAAACAATATTATATTTTTCTTTTATACCTAAACTCAGTTTTGTGTTGACATCAAACACCAACATGCCAACATCTTTCCCGGTCTGTCGATGTTGTTTCCCAGTTGTAACTGTGTTAACGTATGGGCAATACACGCACTGGATGTATAGGAAACTTCCCAACCCACATTTCTTTTCACCACATATCATGTGTAGAAGAAGTGGGGAATGACAATTTCTACAACATTTCATTTGCTCTGCCAAATGTAGAAGCTCAACCACCCTTCTTCCTGCTGTCCAGTCATCAGGATAAGTCGCTATGTCTGAATCATTATCGCTGTCATTTGTAAGGCGGTCAGATCCACTTTTAAAAGCAACCTCTGTAGAGTTCTGATCAATTGTAATACGAGTATTGCTGTTGAGTCTTGTTACGGCACTTGCATACTTAATTAGAAAAAAATTGCCGGAGTTGTTTCTTGGTTGAACGTCCATATTTAATTTCGTGGAGTAAGGGGAATAACTCGCGTAGCTAACGACACACGTTTTATTTCCCAAATTCCGCTACAAGTAGAGGCGTGCAATTACGTACACTTCGCCTTAAGGCAAACTTCATTTGTCTTTGTTCTATTATTAATATTACTTTTACTGTTGAATGGTTTTATGTGATATTCGTTTGACGTGGCTCGGTACTTATATATACATCTCGTCAATGTGTTTGTATTGTCTTTCATTTTTTGGTGGTGTGTTTTGTATGTGCGACTTTTTGTATTTCTTTGGTTCTTATAACGTGACTCTGTACTTTAAAAGATCCCGTCAGTATGATATTGTTCTATTTTATGTCATTATGATATATTTCTATTATGAATTACAATATACGTTGAACCACAAACGTCAAAATCATTCAATCGCGTAGTGGAATTAACTATTTGTGGATTCTTAAAAATTCTATATATAACTGGTGGACTAGTTTAAATCTCTGAAATTTATTCTTACATACTTTTGATTTTTTAAACCTGTATGCTAACATTGCCTGGGTAAATTTTAAAATTGTTTGTATGCACATTGAATGACAAATCTATGTGAGGTATATAATTTTCTGACGTCAGACACACAAATCAATGAATGTGTTTGTAGATAGATGTTTTTGTGTTCTGTTAAATTGTTCCTTTTAAAATTGTTATACGATGATGACTGATGTACCCATATTCTGTCTATTTTATTTATTGTGTCCGTTTAGTTAACGCATCAATGTAAATATAACGGAAATTGATATGAGACTGTCATCAAAGTGAGAGGGTTAGCGCTATAAGACCAGGTTTAATCCACCATTTTCTACATTTGTACCAAGTCAGGAATATGACAGTTCTTGTCCATTCGTTTTTTATGCGTTTTGTTATTGGATTTTGCCATGGACTTTCCGAATTGATTTTCCTCTAAGTTCAGTATTTTTGTGATTTTACTTTTTAAGTATCAGTTACTTTCATATATAAATTTATTCTTTCTAGTTACTTATCTGTGTGATGGCAAAATCTTCAATATTGTAGCGGAATTACTATTTACTGATATTGTATAAAAAAAAATTGTTGGGAATTCTATCTTCATGAAAATACGGCGAAAATTGCCAAAAAGAAAATATCTACCAGAGAACAAAAGGTCGATGTTGAAGACAATTGTAAAACAATATGACGGTTGATGAATGCTAATATCCTTACATTGTAGCGTAACAGCACGACTTAAGAACAATCTTAATATCTAAGGGAAAAGTCTTGACTCACTATAGCATTACTAAGAACATTACAACAAATGACAAGAGACCAATCTATGAGTACTTAGTTGCAAATAAACTCATCATAGATACCAGGACTGAAATTTCATATATACGCCAGACGCACGTTTCGTCTACAAAAGACTCATCAGTGACGCTCGAATAAGATAATGTTGAACAGGCCAAATAAAGTACGAGATTGATTAGCATTGAGGACCAAAAAATTCCTAATACAGCTAAGGTAATCTATTCCTGAAGTAGAAAAGCCTTAGTATTTTAATTAGCAAGCTCAATTTTACTGATAAATATATCATTTTTCCAAGGTTAGAATATAAATCAGAAAACCTTCAACTTTTAAATTTGATACTTGGACAAATACGTATAACTTTTTCATTTTGACTCATTTAAATAAATGCCGGAGAAATTGGGCATACATGAATCTCCTTGCGTTAGATCAACTGAACTGGTTGACACTTCTGTATAGAGATTATTTCTATAACGTAGCTGTCGAACATATTATTTATTTAGCAAAAATCAACCAAAGGAACGCCTGTACCTAGATAAGAGCATATAAAAGTTCGAAGATTATGATCTTAATATGTTACGTATATCCTATTACGACTGTCGCTTATATCATTCACCATGTAATTAACCCCAGTAATTTTGACTTGTTGATCGGTAAGAAGCTTAATACGAACGGCTTAGGAACGACGCAGGAAATCAACATCATTATTCTTCAATTTGATATGTTGGATAATTTCCGGTTATTGTCAGTATAATATCATCTCAACTTAAAACACTTTGACACATTTCGTAACCTATATAATAAATAACACAGTACGAGATAAAATTGCTTTGAAGATAAGACAGAGAAATTCCGTCAAAATATATTGTACTGCAAAAACAATTTTGTTTTTAACATAATTAGAAATATGTAAATTTTAAAATTCTATAGTGAGTATCTCCTCACCAGAATAACTTTTCTGCAAATGATTGGTCGTAATTTAATTATGAAGACTAAATCTTTATGATCTTTTCAAAATTTCCAGATTACGTTATTTAAAAAAGACAACCATATAAAAAAGAAGATGTGGATAATTGTTAATGAGACAATTCTCCACAGGAGACCACATGACACAGAAACTGACAGCTATAGGTCACCGTACGGCCTTCAACAATGAACAAAGCCCATACCACATAGTCAGCTTTAAAAAGCCCCAAAATCACGAATGTAAAACCATGTCCGATAATGTCCTCATTATGTCCACATATGAGGAACACAATTTTCTGCAAATTTTCGAAAAGGAGGCATAAAAATCGAGAGAGAAATTGATTCCGACACTATAACACATGGATTAGGATATATCTGTATTTCAAACAGTGAAATATATAGTTTTTAAAAAGCACGAAAAGCCTTGCGCTGGATATTGGAAATACAAATGAAACTTAACACACTTAAGCTTGTCGCAATGGTGGTATATTATATTTCTCTAATTCTCGATTATCCTTTTCTTGACCGGTTGATTTTTTTTTATTTAATCAACGTGTGGTTTGTTTGGTCCAAGTATGTCCAGTGCACGATGTTTTGTCGATATTGTCAACATCGCAATGTCAACTTTATAGTGTCGTTATTGTGTTTACATTGTATCCTATCTATATGTTCTGCACCTTTGTGTTTACATTGTTCACATCGTATATTCGTGACGTTAACAATGTCGTGTGAACATCGTGTTTATGTAGTATATCGACTGTATAACTTTCTGTTAACATCGTTGACATGGTATACATGGTGATGTTGACAATTTCGTTTTAACATTGTCATCATTGTATAGATGTTGTGAACAAAGTCTTTACTTTTGTGTTTACGTAATTCACATCGTATACATTGGTATACATCGTGATGTTGACAATATCGTCGTAAATGTTGTGAACCAAGTCTTAATCTTTGTGTTTACATCGTTCACATCGTATACATCGTGATGTTAACAATATCGAGTCAACATCGTGTTTATGTTGAATATAGAGTCCATACCTTTCTGTTTACATCGTATACATCGTGATGTTGACAATATCGTTTTTACATCGTTAACATCGTATAGATGTTGTGAACCAAGTCTTAACCTTTGTGTTTACATCGTTCACATCGCAATGTTAACAATATCGTGTCAACATCGAGTTTATGTTGAATATAGAGTCCATATTTTTCTGTTTACATCGTTCACATCGTATACATCGTGATGTTGACAATATCGTTTTTACATCGTCAACATCGTATAGATGTTGTGAACCAAGTCTTTACCTTTGTGTTTTCATCGTTCACATCGTATACATCGCAATGTTGACATTATCGTGTCAACATCGTGTTTATGTTGTATATCGAATTGACAACTTTCTGTTTACACCTTGATGTTAACAATATCGTTTATACATTATTTACATCGTCAACATCGTATAAATAATGTGTACCGAGTCTATACCTTTGTATTTACATCGTATACATTGTGATGTTGACAATATTAAAAAAAATTTTATTCATTGATATAATAATTATTCAATGAAGTTTGTGGATTACATGTATACAGTTTGCATTTTTGTGTTTTTTTTAACAACAAATCTTTAAAAAAAAATGTGATGTTATAGCTCTTATTTGACACAAAATAGTGTCAACATAGTTTATATGGCGATGTAAACAATTTTAACACAAAAACTTTTTAACATTGTATACATCACGATGTCTTCTATGTCAAAGATGTAAAAACTATAAATAAGAGTGAAGACAATGTAAACGATGTTGACACAACATCGTGTTAACAATGTACACATCGCGATGTTAACGATGTCAACGATATAAAAAAATATATAAGAGTTAAGACGATGTTGCCACAACATCGTGTAAACATTGTATACATCGCGGTGTCAACATCGTATACATTGTTTGAACCCTTACTTATTATTTACATCGTTACATCGCGATGTATACAATGTTAACACGATGTTGTGTTAACATCGTTTACATTGTTAACACGATGTTGTGTTTACATCAAACAATATAAAGGGTTCAAACAATGTAAACGATGTTAACACAACATCGTGTTAACATTGTATACATCGCGATGTTAACGATGTAAATAATAAGTAAGGGTTCAAACAATGTATACGATGTTGACACAACATCGTGTTAACGATGTCAACGATGTGAACAATATAGAAGGGTTCAAACAATGTAAAAGATGTTGACACAACATCGTGTTAACATTGTATACATCGCGATGTTAACGATGTAAATAATAAGTAAGGGTTCAAACAATGTATACGATGTTGACACAACATCGTGTTAACATTGTATACATCGCGATGTGAACGATGTAAATAATAAGTAAGGGTTCAAACAATGTATACGATGTTGACACAACATCGTGTTAACATTGTATACATCGCGATGTTAACGATGTTAACAATATATAAGGGTTCAAACAATGTAAACAATGTTGACACAATATTGTGTTAACATTGTAGATATTGCGATGTCTACAATATTGATTATTCATCGTGCACTGGACATAAATGGGTTTGGTCCCAATTCTTCATTGGTAAAAATTCGATTATGACGTCAAGTTTTCTTGCTTACCTTTGAACTTTATATATTCATTGTGTATCATCAGTACACCGGATATAGGTACTAACCAAGCGGGAGTGATCGATTTTGACCGCACACGGTAACGAAAATCTTTGTTTTGTTCACATTATATCAATATGTACCTAATTGTTGTTATAAGAAATGATTTGGTCGTAGGTTGATGATGAGAGATGTCTCATTATTTTCCCCAAACAAGAAGGATTACTAAAAACATGTGCAAATACTTGTCAAAGAAGTTGGCACTCGTCTCATCCGATATAATTCTATATTCATTGCAACTCTTTTTCTGATAGAAGGCCACTGTGCGTGTTTATTAAGTATAGCTGTATCAAAAATTGGCATTGAAATCTTTTTTATATTTTATACCGAAAATAATCGGTTTGTACGGTGTTTAGCTGACGACATAAATCCTTCTGTACGGTGCATAGTTAAGTTGCTGTACACCGTACACAAAAACAAAATTTTCGTACTCGTTTATTACCTAAAAAATTTCAATGAATGAGTAATCACAGGACTGGTATGTTTATGATTGGTAACTATTACTTTTGCCCTGTATTAGCTTTCTTTCAGGTAAAACATGTAAATGTCTCGACAATTGTATCGAAATTGAAAGTTGGTGTTGACATTCACAACTATTTGCGCATTTACAAGTTAATTGTTCTTATTAGAATATAAAAGTTGTCTAATAAATAGGAAAAAATCGATGCGAAAATTATTTTTGGAGCAGGAATTTCAGATGTTTACAAATGTACACTGAATATTGATCAAACAAAACAAAGATTTTCGTTACCGTGTCAGTTCAAAATCGACCATGCCCGCTTGGTTAGTACCTATATCCGCTGTACGATGATACACGGTAATATTGTGACGTCATGAAAAAAGGAGACCATGTCTGAAGACGTTAAGTAAAAGAACACATTTTTTTAAAGAACGTTGGAAAAGGAGAACAATCATGAGAGAAACAGATCTCACCGCCAAATTGTCGTGCAATACGATATTTTTCTACTTTGAACAGTTTAATATCAAAATGTGACTTTCTCGAGTTGATAAATATCGTATCACACTCAATGCCGTGGTAGAATTTTTAATTTTCGTTTACAGGTGAAAGACATAGAAGAAATGAAATTCACAATTACACAATGTTGCCTGCTATATATTTGACATTCTTATCTGTTATGTCTGTTTATTTTGTTCACGCATCGTTGTTTATTTGTTGGAACTTGATGCTACTGTGAGAGTTAAAGCTAGCTCTAAAACCAGATTTAATCCACCATTTTCTTCGCAAGAAATTGCCTGTACCAAGTCAGGAATATGACAGTGGTTACCCATTCGTTTGATGTGTTTGAGCTTTTAATTTTTGCTATTTGATTAGGGACTTTTGGTTTTGAATTTTCCTCCGAGTTCAGTATTTTTGTGATTTTACTTTTATCAATGCACTCGTAGCATACTCACGCATGTATATTTTGTTAATGAATTTGGTTCATTATAACCTTTCAGATAAACTTACAAAAAATTACCGATCGCCTATAGTTTTAATTAAAACCATATTTAATCCACTATTTTTACATACGAATATGACTATTTCAAGTCAAAAATATGACAGTTGTTATCCATTCGTTTTAAAAATGTTTTTGAGCTTTTGATTTTGTCCTTTGATAAGAGACTTTCCGTTTTGAATTTTCCTCTTAGTTCAGTATTTTTGTAATTTACTTTTTTATATGATAACCGGAAGCAGTAGCGATAAGCAATGCAATTCTGTACGCCAAGTTTTCTTTTACTGATTGGGAATAATACCTTATTAATTAATGTACACATATTTCTGTGAGGCTTCCAATATCGGTTTTTAAAGATGATGTGTATGAGATATCTATTATTACTACAAAAAACAACAAATATCAGATTACAAAGTGGTTATTTTCGATAAGATGAGAAACAGATAAAAGCAAAGCTGTCTAGTCTGCATATAAAAGAAAACGGAGAAATGAAAAGCAACAGAATGAGGTCCACATAGGTTAAAGAAATTATAGAAGGCGATAGTTATTCTATTTATTCTCGAATAGAAGAGTGTAAGAAATCCCCTGACTAGCTGTCAAAAATAAAGAAATTATAGAAGGCGATAGTTATTCTATTTATTCTCGAATAGAAGAGTGTAAGAAATCCCCTGACTAGCTGTCAAAAATAATACAGTTACTTTACATTTGACAGTAAATTGTGTTTAAGCCATTTGATCAGGAACTTTCCGTTTTGAATTTTCCTCGGAGTTTGGTAAATTTCTAATTATTTTTTACTTTTAATGACAGAACCTAAAATTGACTGGTTATTTGATCTACCAATATGTCATGCAAGTCATAAAAAAATAAATAATTATATATTTTGTATCTATTTTCTATACCTGTGAATGTAGTTTTATATTTATTATATATTTATTTGATAAATAAAATAGTTTGAGGTTATCAAAACTGTGTTGTTATATTTTTTTCCAACACCAACGTTCATAATTTTCACTTGTTTTGACGCCGCCATTTGGGACAATGTGATTAGTCTGAACTATTTTTTTTCAGAATTGTACCCAGTATCTACCGATTTTAACACATGTTTTGATCCTCATAGTAAAATATTATATTAAGTTAAGTAAAAAAAAAATTAAAGGTCCATTTCTCGTAACTGTCCGTCATTTCCTGTTTGGTACTTTGAAGATACACCGGCCTAAGTATGATTTGTAAATACCAAATATTTTGCGTTTCTAAGGTTGAGTAAATAATGTTTTCAGTAATTAGTCCCAATCAATAACATTTATCGACAAATTCAACCAAAGCTGGTTGGTTTTTCAAAAGACAGTGGATGTCCGTCTTTTCTCCGAGTTACGTTAAGGTCTTCTTTCTTCGTACTTTATTTGGCCATTTTAACTTTTTTGGATTCGAGCGTCACTGATGAGTCTTTAGTAGACGAAACGCGCGGCTGGCGTATATACAAAATTTAGCCCTGGTATCTATGATGAGTTTATTCACTATGCAAATTACTTTCAAAAGTATAAAAAGACAAAGAAATTCCCTTTGTGCATGCGCAATTGATATGTCCGGTTTATTGATGACGTAATACGTCACTGATCAGGAATATTGATCGCAAGATGGAGAAAGGTTTTTCGTCTGTCATCATGAAATCAAACAGTTCATGCCTGAAATTACTAGTTATTTTAAAAATACTATTGAGTCAAGTTTTGGACATACAGTGATTTTTTCTGTCAGCTAGGTAAACAAACTCATTAAATATAATCCATGGATAAGAAACAGAAACATGCAGAAGAGATGAACAAAAGAACAAAATCCGAGATCAAAGTAAAATTAGTATGCAAAAATGTAGAGAAAGAAAAAAAAGAGACTCAGATCCTGGAACAAAACCAAAAACAAGACAATCATTTAAAATCAATTGAAACTAGACCACACCAGAAAAAGAAAGAAGACAGACTTAGAAAACAATGGATTATAAACAAGAATGTAGAAGGGACCTGACATCTAAAAAAAAAGAAAAATAAGAGACAAGGATGCAGACATGAAAAGAGCAATAAGAATTAAGAAAGACCAAAGAGTTACGAAAGTGTCAATGAAATTTACAGTACCGGTAACAGAAACAGTATACAAAACAGAGGCATTACGTAGAGCGATTTACCGAACAAGAAAAATCATGTCATGCACTCCTGCAAAATATGCCAAGGTGGTAGGGGAACTTATCAAAAATATACTAGGCAAAAAAAGAAACGTTACATTGGTTTTTAATTTGAAAATATCACAAAGATTAATTTCAAATATTTTCATGATTAAAACTAGTAACCTGAATGATTTATCTATCAAATTTACTCATTTATAAAAATATCGGAAATTTATTGTGTCGAACACGATTAAAAGGTCGCATTAAAAAAAATGAAAAAGTTACACGTAAAACAATGCCCCGTCTACGCCAAAATGAGAGAGAGAACGAGTTATTGGGATGTTGGCAGCAGGAATGACTCAAGTGCTCGTTGCAAATCATTTTAATGTCTCTAGAATTACTATTCCAATGCTTAAGACTCGTCGTAGAGATACGTCAAGACAGACACATCAGCATCATTCATCTCCGGAATCGATTTGTAAACGCGTCACAAACTGCACAACAAACCAACGGAAGAAATAACAACAGAATATCTGCTCAAACGGTTCGTAACCGATTGCGTCAAGTTGGTCTAAGAGCTCATCGTCCATTGACGGGAGCTATCCTTACGCAGCGTTAAAGGATGGCGCGACTTCAATGGACACGGGTACGGATTCGATGGAATAGGCAAACATGTAGACAGGTTCTTTTTTCCGATGAATCTTATTTCAGCTTGAAATTTAGCGACGGCAGAGCCAGGGTCTACCGGAGACGCAATGAACGATTTTCTGATGCGAGCGTGCAGGAAACAGATCGGTTTGGTGGTGGCGGAATCATGGTATGGGGCGGATTTGGCACAACTTTTTGGAATTTTGCTTAATGCTTCAACTTTGTACTTGTTTGGCTTCATAATTATTTTGAACGGAGCGTCACTAATGAGTCTTCTGTAGACGAAACGGACGTCTGGCGTACTAAATTATAATCCTGGTACCTTTGATAACTATTTACACCACCGGGTCGATGCCACTGCTGGTGGACGTTTCGTCCACGAGGGTATCACCAGCCCAGTAGTCAGAACATGTATATCAACTATATGGTCATTTGTTTAAAAATTTCCCGTGACAAAACTATTAATTTTTCAAAAAACTAAGGATTTTCTTATCCCAGGAATACATTACCTTAGCCGTATTTGGCAGAACTTTTTGAAATTTTGGGTCCTCAATGCTCTTCAACTTTGTACTTGTTTGGCTTTATAACTATTTGGAACAGAGCGTCACTGATGATTCTTCTGTAGACGAAACGCGCGTCTGGCGTACTAATTTATAATCCTGGTACCTTTGATAACTATTTACACCTCGAATAGATCAAAGAATATTACTAAAAGGAAATACAGTAAAAAACCTACTCATTAACTAAAACTCATCAATACATCGTCAAAAGGATTTAGCAACTTAAATAAGACTTAAAAAGTTCCAAATGCATAAAGCAATGGAAATCAGAATAGTGAATTTATATAAGCGATAGAACAATAAGACTTGTAAACAAAACAAAAAATGATATACGAATGAATCGAGCTTGATAAATAAATTCACAGAAACTGTTTTGGCAGATTGAAACAGACTTTTATAAATTGTGACTTTGATGTAGAGTTGTCTTATTGGCACTCATACCACATCTTCTTATATCTTTCTATTAATAATTGGTAATTTTACAGACAGATCATATTCGAAGCGACATAATTTGCTGTCCAATAATGATGCTGGTCCCAGACCCTTAACGTAGCACCGTGAAGGTGTTATCTAATGAAACCGTAATATTAAATAGCTGGTTAGAAGTATAACAATAAAGTCGGCGTATTCTGTCCAGGATTTGGCGATACTAATCATTTAATTATTGTCAATAATTTCAATTTGTATAGATGATTTATTTAAGGTTCTAACAACGACACTGCTCGAATTTTAAATATAACGAATAGTGCACAAATGCTCCACCTCTTAGCACTCGTAATAACTGGGTTGCATTACGATTAGTATCGTCCATAATTCCGTGCCATAATGAAATTTAAACAGACATACAACTAGAATTAATTGGTATGGATTTAGTTCCTCATCACAAACATATAAAATTGCTATTACCAAACATATAATAATATTAGACAAATCTTTATTAATAAATATAAACACTCCTTAAAGAAATGAAACAATAGTCGAATTAAGATCGAATGTAAAACTTACTTACAAAAAGCATGTATAATAAATAAGGTCATCCGTTACTTCACCAATCTGGAGGTTAAACTCTTGCTAGTTTTGCTGTGCAGGATTGAAAAATACAAAACCACTTCACGTCGGATATAGAATGACTTTAAATTCGATCCTTCCTGTTTGAAGAGTGTCCTGTTCTTCACACGTTTGAAAACCTTTGTTACAACATTGAGATTTCAGTTAGTGATGATAAAAGACAAAATTGATGAACCTACCAAATATCCCTATTCCTCCAAGGGCAGTCAACATTAAAATGCAGAAGATCATTTAATGGGATCTTGGACAAACAAAATTCCCTCACAATATTTGCGAATGTACTGTATATTTATTTTTGTTTAATAGTCTGAAGTTCAGCTTCACAATAAGAATAAAGCAACAACACACATGTAGCGGTTAATTGCATGTTTGTTCTCCTTCTATTTTAAAAAGATTTAAAGTGATTTATTATGAAATCTTGAATATGGTGAAACTAGTTATTTACTGACGTTATCAAAGGATCAAATTTATTGATTCACTAGAAATGCTTTAAGGCGAAGTGTACGTAATTGCACGCCTCTAGCGGAATACGGGATTAAAAACGTTCGTCGTTAGTTACGCAAGTTATCTCTCTTACTCCAAGAAAGGACACACGAAAGAGAAACTACTTTCTGCGGTCTATAATGAATCCAACAAGCACGCCTGTGCTGTCTTAAACCTCATAGAAATTATCTAAATAATTCCAATTAGAAATCACAGCATTCTGTACGTTGTTCTGTGTGCAGCCTGACTTAAAAACACTGTTTTTGTTTTTTGTTTTAGACACGTAGGAGAAGGCATTTCGTGTTTATGATATCAACAGAAAGAAAAAACGCCTCACAACAAAATTATAAACAAATAAACAAATAAACATGTAACAATTTTTCTTCTATTGATATCAAATTAATTAAAATGAAACCTGAATTGACCCAACAATATCGTTTTAAAAACCGTAGTCTTGAACGAAAAACACAGTACTCAACGTAAAGTTTTATAATAGGTTACAAATAATTAATGAAAGACGTGTGAATTTTAAAATTGTTTAATTAAAAAGACGTTGAAATGTTCGTATTTTGTGCAATTGAAAATTTAAGGACATGAATTATATTCATATAAGAAATCAGACGATACCAAGAGAATAATTTGACCACTAGTGCAAAACTTACCAGTCCGACGGAAGAACAAAGACGGAAAACAAACAAAAAATAAACAAATTATGCCCCAAAAATTACTCAGTAACTTAAAAATTGTCTCACTCTAACATTTATCTTAAAATTTTCAACTTTTTCTACATGTGCAGAAAATAAACAGGTGTCTTCTATTCCGTCCGCAATTTATGGGAAAACTTAATCTAAATTTAGAACCATATTGAAATTGAAAGTACACATGTAAGATAAAATATAACATGTCATTTCTTCTTTCACAAATTCCAATTTCGAAGAGATATGTAGCGAAATCTGTTTTCTTTTAATGTGCCTGTGATTCAAAATTAGAGAATGTAACTTTGAAGTATCAAGTCTCAATTCAAGATTATGAATGAATAGAATATAGAATTACTGGGGGTGGGGGGGGGGGGGGGGGGGGGGGGGGGGGGGGGGAGGGGGTAGGACCTTTATCGGAACTTCGGGATCGGGTGTTTTTAAGCTTGGGATTTCGGGAAAGCCTGTGGTTTACTAGTCTTATAATATGAGACTTTGGAGTTCATATAATTTACATTCAACGTTTTTTATCGAATATTTCAAGGCTTTTTGACAATCAATGTTGACCCCCCCCCTTTTTGCAATTGATTGGATAAAATGAATGGATTGCCGCCCCTATTTCAAACTGAAGTCCTATAAACTGACTGGTATTCGAATTTGCTAAAAGAAATAATTGGTATCTCTATTGATTCAATACCGTAATGTAGAAAAACAATCATTTGTTTCCGCGAATTCCGAACAGCTAGAAATATATTCCCGAGTTTCAATTTGAGTAACTCGAATAATTCAAGCCCTTTCCATGTCCGATTTTCTCCCACACGAGAAATGTAGCAGTCGTACATCAGCTGAATAATATTTGTAGTAGAAAATATCTGATGGTGATTGCATAGAGCAAATCATGTTTGCCGTTACGAAACAATTATTTCTACTACATGTAATGATGTACTGCAGTTACATGTACGATACTTTTTAGTGTTCAGAGGATAATACCCTATTGCTATTTATGCTTAAGCAGTAAACACAGCTATTTCTTTTTCAATGATTGTGCATTGCCTTCATGATTTTAATAAACAAATACAATTATGTCGACATTCATACAAATTTCTGATGAAATTATTTTCCCGTTGCAAGAACACTAATTAATGATTTTGTTTCTAACGACCTCTTATACGGAAGTTTATTTGACGTTGACGTCACAAAAACAGTGTTATCCAAAGATTTGAGGAACGTTATATTGCATTTCAAAATAGAAATGAGAAATTTGGAAGAACAGAAATATATACATCCTTAAATAAAGGCAACAGTAGTATACCGCTGTTCAAACTCATAAATCCATGGACAAAAAACAAAATCGGGGTAACAAACTAAAACTGAGGGAAACGCATTAAATATAAGACAACAACGACACAACATTACAATGTAACACACACAGAAACGGACCAAGCATCAGACAATCCCACGAGAATAACAAATACGACATCAAAACCAAATACATGAATTTGGGATAGACAAGTACCGTGACACGTCTTATAGCAATGTGAATTTACACTTAAAAATAAGAGAAAACAAACGACGCAACGTTAAAATGTAACACACACAGAAACGAACTATAATATAACAATGGCCATATTCCTGACTTGGTACAGGACATTTTTAAAGGAAAAAATGATGGGTTGAACCTGGTTTTGTGCATGCCAAACCTCCTTAAGTTTTGAATACGCATAAAATCCAACAACCCATTATATGCAGTCAACGATATTTCGAATCCAAATTTTAATAGGAAATATGAAATATCAACGTAAGATTTCTTTGATATTTTAATCTTTCTATGCAATCAATTTATTAAAATATTAAAAAGGAGTAGCTGGTCATAAGTAGGATGTATTAAAGTTAAATGCAGTTGGTGAATGCAACCTTAAGAGGACTAAGCAATGGAATTAATATACATAGATGAGAACATTATGTACTAAACTTGATGTTTGAAAAGTGAATTGAACCATTCATTAAACCTTACCATCGCCATGAAAATATAATCACGTAGGATATAGACTAAGCTATGTAGAGTATGAATAAAATAAAAATAAGGGTGACAGTACTTTCTTTTTGAACCCAATTGTCATAGTTCAACACCCAAAAATGTTTTACGCATGTCTCATTTGCGCAGCTCTCACAGGGTGACTGGAGAGTAGAAATATGGTAACTACAGGTCTTCTTCCTATTGGCAGTTAAACCCTTTCATAAGTGGGTCGTCCACTTGGTTTTTGAGGGATTATCAAGTACGCAGCCACGTTCGCTCAGCATGGTGACGATGGCTCGTGTCCTTGTTGCAAGGCTAAATTTCTGTCCTATATCCTAATCATGCATTACATATTTGCTACTGAACGTTAAACCAATCTTATTAATTGACCAAAGACTTAAAATTCTTAGGTTAACCGTTTATACAACATAATTTTCATAGCACGATTTAACCTACTCTTCATAAATAACAATTATATCCCAAATTAAAACACTAAGGGACTTATCATTTTTTATCTGGGAGGGTGGGCTAGTCAAAATGCAATTTGGGGGGGGGGGGTCATGTTTTATTTTCTGTGTGTGGAAAAGGGGGGTTCATTTTTTTTTGTAAACTCAAAGAGGGGGGACCAATATTGTTTTCACATGGAAAAAAATAAAGTATAGTTAACATACATCATGAGACAAAATGTCAAGACGAACATAACAAAAGTCAAATCGAAATATATGGTAAACACCATTCATATACAATAAAGATAGACATCACAAGACTTTGCTGATGTAGGAAGCTGCCTTTTTGTGTCATATAAAATGCATAGGTGCTTCATAACTCTTCAGTCGTTTTATTTCTTTCACTTGGATCACTAAATTTGATAAGCATTACTGCCAAGTTTTGTTTTAAATCAGCTTTTAATAGTAGTTCAAGTATAAAATAAAACGCAATCAATAGCAATTTGTGCAAAATTTTATCCAAAAATCCAAAACACGTCGCATCATGAGAGAATATAGTATAGAGCAATAAATTCTCCAATAAATGATCAAATATTCATCTAATCTGCATACAAAAGATGAATATTGATACAAAAGTTGATTCTGAGATGATAAACATTGCTTATGTACCTTTTTGTTTTTGTTAAAACATATGATGGTTGCACCTCAATCTTTTTATCTTGGACATTAATGAGACATTATCGATGAATGCAAATTCATAGGCCGGTTGATATATACATGAACTGTCCTAATAAATCCATGACAAAAAATTGCCAAAATTCAAACTTACTATTTGTTGTTTTTTATTATGAATATTAATTAGTTTGTCTTACAATTTATCTTCATTTGTATAACGAAGGTAATCTGGAGTCATTGGTAATATTACGAGTGATTTCAATGAATTTGGGTTATCTTTAATCTGGTAGATCGAATTCCTATTTACATTTGTTGGTTTCTTTCGAATATTTAATAAGTTTAGATTGTACTTTGTATGGGTCTAAACCCTTGACTCTACTATTTAAATTTTGTACAAGGGTTATGTTGTCCACAACTGTTGTGAATCTTGGTTTGGATTTTTTTCAGTTAAATTATACGATTTGTCTGAGTAAGACAATTACAGTAGAAAAACCTAAATATGAGACAATAGATATTATACGAAATACGAAAGATATTTTTTCCTCCTATGTAGGGGTTTCAAGTCACGTGACCTTTATCGGTAATCGATAGACATTTTGACAGAAAAAAATACAAATTTAAATCCCTTTTAAAAGTAATTTCTCATTTTAATTGATTATTATTCCTTTTAAATGTATCTGCAGGTAATGTTTACCTTTCTTTTGGTGAAGATTTGATAAAAATACTCCAAAGAATAAATAAACTATTAATAGTTTACGTGGAGTAACAAATGTGTAGTCTCCGTCACTGTTTGAAAACGTGGTACTTATTTTTAGCGGAATCTAAAAGCGGCATTCGTTTTCATTGGCTGATCCGCGCGTCATCAAGAGGAAACCCTTTCTGAATGACCAATCAACGGAAAGCGGATTGTCTGACGATTATTTTGGTACATGATAATCCAAGGTGAAAGAGGTCAATGTCAAGTCGGCAATTGTTTTTCTGGAAAATTATGAATTTATCATGGTAAGTTGAACTTATATATAAATTTATCATCGATTTTTGAATTTTTCAGATGTTTTTGAATAAAGAAACAATAATAGTATGAATGAATAATGTTTTATAAGCCGCGGATTTCAAATGTAAACACTGTGACCTTTCGGTAATTTTTTGTTTACGTCGACTTCATTTTATTTTGTAGGACGTAAACAACAGCACAATGAACGATGCCGTTGGCGATTCAACAGAAACTATATTAGGTTAGTTTAACATAATTGTATACATATAATCAAGTCTTTGATAATGCCTAATGATATATTTATGAATTAAATGTATAAAGGGGATTTGTTTGTTGAAATAAAAAAAGGGGGGTCAAAATTTTAAACAAGAGTTTTGTTCATTTTTAAATGATAAGTCATAACAAATTATGTCAAATATCAAATTGGAATGCAATCTTATATGTCATGATAATATGAATTTTAAAATTATTCACTACTTTTTTTACATTCAATAAATTCCAATTTTTGTGATATAAATAGTAAACAAAATGAAAATTGACAAGAAAGTCATGATTATGATAACATTATCACTAGATAAAACTTATTATCTTTGTCAATGAGCACGTTGCTTTGTGGTTCCTTTTTTTTTCTCTTTTCAGGACTGCTGGTCAGTTTTTTTATATTTATTATTGACCATGTCTGGTACATGAACATGCATAATGTTGATTCCTGCTGGATATGACCCTTAATAACTTCAAATCTACAAATGCTGGACGTTTGAAACCTGTACGAGATAGATGACGAGAGATGTATAGACATGCTGCTGCTGGACAGTACTGGCTCCAATGGCAATTCTTTTTTTTCTCAAATACAAACAATAACAGTCTGATGGTAGCCAGTATTGGTATATGTATAAAAAAGTTCAAGAATTCTGAATTGTTTTAGTTATTTTGATTTACATTTGCTCCTGCTGTCACAACACAGATGCTATCATGACACATTTGAATTATTTATCAAAATCTTTTGAAATATAAACAAAAGTGATTAGTTTATTTGAAAATGCTTACTTGTCAATGCATCTGAGGTGGCGACACTTGTAGTAAATTATTTTTGCATGATGTTTTGGTGGTGATTTTATTAATATATAAATCAATTTTAATTTTCAGGTGAAATAAATACAGCTAAAATATTGAATAAAGACATAACAGAGCTGTTTCAAAAAAATGTATTTCAACAAGGGGTTGTGATAGGGAAAGAGAAGTTTCCGAATCTTAATTGGGATTTGTATGATCAAGTTGTACTAAGAACAAAAGTTAACAGAGTAGTTGAGAAAGTTAAGAATTTAAGGAAGAACAATAAGGCCAAATTAAATAGTTTTCTTGAACAAGACTTTCATTTTCCTGTTAAAAAGCCTGTCACATCTTCATTTGAATACCTACAAGAGAATGAAAGAAAAAGAGTGAAAGAAATAGAGAAAGAAAGAAACAGAGCTGTTGGTGAAAATGTGAAATTAAAGAGACAACTCAAAGAAACTGATTTTAATTTAGACAATTTAGAGTTGCAAATTGAACATTTTGAAACTAAGAGTCATATATTGTTAAGACTTTTAGATATAGCAGGGGAAAAATGTAAAGAGACATTGCACCTTAAAAGGGAATGTAAATCTTGGGGAAAAAAATATGATAACTTGTCAAACCAGTTAGACACCAATTTAGATAAATTGCAAGATATGAATGAGCAATTGGCAAGTTTTGGGCCAAGAAATACAAGTAGAAAAATTTAGAAGAAGGGATCAAAAAATTGAAAAGTTAGAGGGTATAATTGATGAGAAACAAAATGAACTAGGCCAACAAAATGTAGAAATACAGTTATTAAACAAGGCATGTGAGAAAAATGTATCTGATTTAGATAAATTAAAGAAAGATAAGAGAAGTCTGTTGGTAAAAGTCTGTAGAATGTCAAAACAGCAGCATTCTTCTAAATTTGATCAAATAAGAGAAGAACATGTTTTTGAAATACAAAATTTAAAAGCTGATATAGCTGCCAAACAAGATAGAATATTAGAATTGGAAGATTTAAATAGCATTTTGGCAGATGATAAAATAGAATCATTTTATGATGGTAAATTCTCAAATGAAGTAAGGGAAACTATCATGACTTTACTCACTGAGTGTGGAGTAAGTCAAAAGAAAGTTAATAATGTAATTAGCATAGTTTTAAAAAATTTGACTGGTAAGCAACTGTCAAGATTGCCAAGTGCTGGTGTGAAAAGCAGACTTTTAATTGAGGCAAAAAGGGTTGCACAAAAGCAGGTAGCAGAAGCTATGCTTAATTATGAGTATGATTTGCCTGATGTAAATGACATGGGCCAAGGACATAAAGGCAACTGCTTACATCAAGATGCCACTTCCAAACATCATAAGCATTTCCAGTCTTTCCAAATTACAACACCTGATAAAAAAACTTTTTCATTAGGCCTAAATGAAGTTGGAAGTGGCGAAGCTGCATCAATCATGTCCTCATTTAAAAACATAATTTCTGACTTGGGACAGGCAGCACAAAATGAGCCTGAGATTGTCTCGCGTTTAACGTGTAGCATTGTTTCAACAATGTCTGACCAAGGGGCAGCTAATCCTCTTTTTAATCAACAGTTAAAGGAATTTAAAGAGAGTCTTTTACCAGACATAGTTGAAAACTGGGAAAACCTTGATATTAATACTCAGACTGAAATGGCCAAGATGTCATCTTTCTTTTGTAAAATGCACATATTTGTAAACATGGCTAGTGAGGTTGACAAATGTTTACAGGTTTTTGAAAGCAACGTTTGTAATGGAAAAAACCCATTTGCATTTGAGTGGAAGGAGAGTGGTGCTTCTCGTCTGACTAGGACAGCGAGCAAAGCCCTAACTCTTCATGGGTGTGAAAAGTCTGGTGTTGGCCAGCACTTTCGCACACATCTGAAAGAAAGAGATATTGATAATAAGCTAATTACATTTAGAGGTCATAGATTTAACCACTTGTTTTATGCTGCTGGGGCAACTTATCATCATTTAAATGATATCATTGATTTTATGGAAAGCTGGGCAGATCCAAATGATTTATTAAAAAGCATTTCTTTTGATGTCAGAGAAAAAGCTTTTGCAAGTGGCATAAGGGCACTGGGAATAATTGACAAATTAATTACAGGTCCTTTTTGGAGAATTATTGAAACATCAAAAAATATCTTAGATTTAAACCCAACTCTTTGCCACTTGCAAAAAAAACTTCAGGAATTGTCTGTTGATGCATCTCCACTTTTAGCTGGTGAATTGGTATTTGAAGGTGTGGAGGTGCATCGAGATTCTATTTTTGATTCATTGTTGAAGGATACTGGTGATCCTGTATCTGAAATGTATACACAGATGGCATTAGAGCTTTGTATAGGTGGTATGCTTCTAATTCTAGAAAGGCAAGCTAAAGACCAACTGCCTGGTGGGAAGTTCTTTGAACCATCTTTTAGGGATCAAATCCATGGTATTTCTGTACCTACAACAAATACATGCTCAGAGAGAGATTTTGCCCAACTTGACATGTTGGTAAGGCTAAAACCTTCTGCTACAACTGTAGCATATGAATCTATAATTATGTGGTCTAACAACAAAACATCAAATTGGCTTTCAAAACTATCAGACACTGATAGAAACAAGATTATAGATGATGCTAGGGTTAGTGCCCCACATATGATTCAGTCATTTAAAACACGACAACAAATTCTTTTCAATAAAAAACTTGAAATTCTAAGAGCAAAGAAAGAAAAAAAGGCAAATAAAGAAAACAAAGAGTACACACAAAAAGTGAAATTAACTGGTCAATTAAATGAGCTTGGTGGTATGTGGGTAACCCAACAACAAATAGAGTGCTACAAGGTTCAAATAGAAGAAAAACCCACATATAATGTATTGTTTAAAGAAGCTTTAATAGCACAACTTCAATTTAGAAAGCAGGTCATTAAAAGCAAAGGGCCTAAGGAGTTATATCAACAGTCATGTAAAGGGAAACAATATTCAATTCAACAACTTGAAAGCAATTTGAAAGAAGTTATTGAATTAAATAAACAAAATGAAAATGTAGCTCCTGTTGAAAATAAACTTCAATATTTATCTTTAAATGAAGTTAATGATAATATTAGCAAGGCAAAGCAAGCTTTAGCACATAAGTTGAATATGGAAAGAAAAAAAATAACCGTTAGTCAGCAAAGTTATTTTTTACCCAAATTCATTGAAACCCCAGAGCTTCTTGTTGGAAAAACTTTTCAGCAAAAATGCAAAGAGGAGGATTCAAATGAAATTTCATGGTGTTCTGGTAAAGTCTTATCAATACATAAATTAAATGGTAAAAAAACAGAATATCTTGTAAAATATGACATCGATGAAAACGATGAATGGCATTTTCCTTTGTTGGTTGACATGTCAAATGGTGACTTGATTATAGCTGATTTGTAGATTAATTGTTTATTTGTGTATCATTATCATATTCTGTTATTGCATTTGTTTGTTTCATCTCTGTCCTTTGTTGGTTGACATGTCAAATGGTGACTTGATTATAGCTGATTTGTAGATAAATTGCTTATTTGTGTATCTTTATCATATTCTGTTATTGCATTTGTTTGGTTTCAACTCTGTGTCTAATACTGCTTATTATCATAAAATAAAGTAAAGTTAGACTATCAATTGATTTTATTTCTCTTTTCATGATTACTGGTTCTGCTGATGTCTAAAAGAACAAGATTAAAACAAAATCCTAGAAAACAAACACCATTGATTCAAATTCAGACAATACAAACAGCTATAATGGATAAGATTTCCAAATAAAACCGAGTAATAAAAAGACACCAACAAAATCTCGACAAATATGCATTACATTTAAATTGACAAACATGAATTCTTCTGAGACAAGATATGAAATATGCTGGGATGGGTAAGCTTTCCTGCTATGTATACTAAACAGTTAATTTCAAATTGTACTTTAAGTGTTTTCTTGGGTCTTCAACATTTTAAATAAGGAATGCAGCTTATAATATTTGTCCGTGGCAACAAATTTTGAGTTCCAAAATTTAGCTGAAAAATTACAGAAACTACTATAAAAAGGGACTAAATAACCTTATATGCATGCAATATCTGGTTAAAAGAGACAATACAATGTATAAACACATTAATTTATCATTTGCAACCATCTACACTCATTTAAAATAACTTAAAAATGAAATAAAACCATCAGATCATGTTATTTCGAGAAACGGTGGCCATCTTGGACGCCATTTTGTTGGCGGCCATCTTGGATTTTTATTATTATTATTACTACAAATTGTGTGGATTGTCAATAGCTTTCAGAAAATATATAGTTTATATACTCTTCTATTGATATTTCAATAGATATTTGACAATAACCCCCTAAATTTGTCAATATTTTCAGCAATTTGGTACCGCCTTTGTATATAGTACTATAAGAGATATTGGTTACAATTTGCTGGTAATTTGGAAAATTGAAATAACCGTAGGTCAGTCAATTTTTGGAATATTTCCTGCAAGTAAAGTTTTTCTTGATTCCTTTTCCTAGATCTTTCCAAATATGCAATAAAATTATACATATAGTAGCATCATTTTTTTCACCTGAAACCCCTAATTGATAGATAACTTTTAAAATATTTCATTTAAATTGATTAAAACAAAATTGTAAAGCATACATGTACGTGTTAAGGAATGACATGGAGATTTATCATTGACAATTCAATGGTAAGAACGAAACCAAGAAAGGATTATTATGTTTAGATAACCACACGTATTTTATTACTATCCCTCCAGATCACCTGATATTACATTCGGCTTTATTGTAACTTTTCTCGACTTTTGACATGATAGTCATTGCCGGGTTCTCTTTATAACATTAACATTTTATTTTTTTGTATAAAGTTAGAGTAACTTGAATTCTGAACATCGAAAGAAACAACCGTAAATTGACCTTACTGATAGAATACATCAAAATAATATTTTCAGATAATAGTTCACTTGTAACTAGTGTTGTCAACGGTTAACCGGTCGAACGACCAAATACCGAATACCAAAAACGCTAACCGGTTAACCGGACTTTTTTTCCAATTTTGATAGATCCGAAATAAATTTGTATTGAAATCATTCATTAAATAGTTAAGTTTTATTAAAAAATTGTCGTCGTGGTAATTAATTTGGCAGATCAATTGTCCAGTATATTGATTGCTACTGTTAATCCTATCAACAAAAAATTAATTAGAACTTGTCTCTCAGCTCGGGGCAAGATCTTAAAGAAACATAATTAATATACATGTTTTTTTAACATGAAACAGTGACTCTAAATCAGTAATGCGATTAAATTTTACGATTTACTTCATTATTTCGTTTCTGATCTAATATTGTTCAAACCTACATCTAAATGTGCAACCTCCGTCGTGCAAGGCTTAGTCTTACTTTAAACGAAATGCTTACTAAAAAATTGTGAAATGCAAACCAATGTGAATGTACTCAATGTATACGTGATAGTACGAGTAACATGTAAACAGAGTAAAGAAACAGGCCGTACGGTGATCTATAGTTGTTAATTTCTGTGTCATTTTGATCTCTTGTGGAGAATTGTCTCATTGGCAATCATACCACATCTTCTTTTTTACAATTAATCATACAAATTGAAACAGTCCACATTATTTTCGGAGACAACAAGTGAAAAGGAAAGAATAATCAGTTTCAGACATATTCAATTCTACGATATCAAGAAGTTTTTATTTTATTTTCTGAATAAATCTGAAGTTGGTACAAACGCTATAGTTGATACGGTGTAGTTGGATATTAAAAGTCAATCTTAGCCAGGAATCCTCACAAACAAGCCTTATAATGCCAAAGGACGAACTTTAATTCTAAAAGCGTAAATTTATGACTTGGATGAAAGGTTGTCAAATTGACACTCATACCACATCTTATATCTATTTGTAGGGTAATATTGATAAGGCTTTCAAACACCAACTCAAACTACCGGTTAACCGGTTAATCGGTCGAACGATTGTCCGAGTAACCGGTTAGGCAAAAGCGTACGATTTGTCAACACTACTTGTAACGGTATAGAGATAGTGCTGAAAAGTAAATATATATGCATTAGATACGTCCGATTCGTTTTTAAGAAAAACATTATAATAAGAAATAATAATTGAAATCGAAAACACAGACCATTAACAGTACATTGATGGAATTCCATACTCTGACTAATTCACATATTTAACTGATGTCTTATTCTGTAAATAACAGATTTGTATTAATTACATCGTTAAAACCGCTTTTATGATTTTAGTTTAAGCTAAAATAGAAAATTTTCTATTTTCTGTGTATCTAAATAATACAAATATATTTAACTTTCTATATAGATATGAAGATAAAAAAAATAACCAATCATTATAATATTATATTCTATTATTATTACCTTTGATAACTATATACTATTAATTTGGCAAGATTTCTACGAAATGACGTGTTTTTTAAATTGACCATATCAAATAAAATGCACGCAGTTCGTTTAGTATAAATTACGTTGTCAAAAAAGATAGACAGGAATAAAATAAAGAGTGAGAAGTAAGAATACAGTATTAAATAAGACGAGCAATTTTCACTGTTGCTGTGAATAAATGTCTGTAACTTAAAACTTTTATTTTCAGTTGTCGAAATTTTCTTATTGATAATACAAATTGATATGTAGTTTACAATAAGCGTGTTACTTACAAATAATAGACAACTTTCATTATAGTTCAATTAAATTGATTTATAATGTAAAGCACACATGATTGCGTTTAGGAAGAAACCGCTTTCATCATTTTATTTTAAGCTAAAATATTTTTTTTCTATTATCCGTGTATTTAAATAATACAACTATAAATAACTTTCTATATAGATATGAAGATAACAAAAATAACCGAATAATTATTATACTATTTTTATTAATTTTGCAATATTTCGACGAAATATTTTTTAAATAGAACTTTGAAATTTTACATGACTGACCATATCAAATTTATACACATAGTTCTATCTGTATAAACTACATTATTGAGAAGGATAGACAGGGATAAAATAATAAGTGCCAGGTAAGAATACTGGTTAAAATTAGACAAGTAATTTTCACTGTTAATAATAATACAGACTTAAGGCGTGTCTGATGCGTTTTTATCAAAAACATTTAAATGAAAAAAAATAAATCTCATCGAAAACATAGATCATTCAGAGTATATTAAAGGAAACATTTACTCAGACCAATTACCTCCCGATCTGTTGTCTTAAGCTGAAAATTGCAGGTTTGTATGAATAACGATGTTAAATCCGCTTTCGTCAATTTCATCTTAAGCTAAACAATTTTTTTCTATTATCTCTGTGTATTTGAATAATACAAATATATATAACTTTCTATATAAATATAAATATAAAAAAATAACCAATCATTATTTTACTATTTTTATTAATTCGGCAAGATTTCAACGAAATGTGTGTTAAATATAACTGTGTTTTTCCAATGATCATATCAAACATAAGACACACATTTCTATCAGTATAAATTACATTATTGAAAAAGATAGACAGGAATAAAAAAAGAGTAAGAGGTAAGAATACAGTATTAAGGTAGCACAATACAAAGATTTTTCATCCCCAATCAGACATCTTTAAACTGATGTAATTCCACTCATCATTCTTTAAATTTTATAAATGAGGTACCAAAAGAAAGAAGAAGGATACAAATTGTGATAATTTCATTATGACATAATTATTACACAATTAATTGTTATGTAATTAGTTGCCATATTGTGATGTCCATACTTGAATGAATTTAGCTTCTTTGTTATTCATAGCATCCCAATATATTTCATAGATTCTTGCACCACACAGTTTGACCTCCAAAACAGGAGGATTTGTTTTGGATCGGTTATTAATTTTTGTAAACTAAGAGGACAGGTTATCTATTTTCTGTACTATTGAACTCCTTTAAGTCTGTGGCTTCTGTTTTTTTTAACTCATGATCAAGTTTATAACAAAATTTCTAAATTACAAAAGGAATGCAACACTCACAGAATACAGAAGGGCAATCAATGAACAAAAGACAAATAAATAAGAAAAATTGATCCCGAAAAATCAGGATCTACATCTGAAGGAGAACAGAACTTTCTTGTCGCAAGGCACTCGCCGTGAACTTAATTTGATATGGCGACAAGCGTTTGGTTTTGAAATTTCCTACATGAGTAAAAAATATACTTTCACTCAATTGGCTTTTCATTATGTTTATGTTTCGCTGAAAACAGAAGTTTAAGATATCAGAAATCAGAAATCAGTTGAATTAGCATTGCGTTAAGACGCCCATTGTTGGAATTGTACCAAGTATTTATAACATTGAAAGTGAAATCATACAAATCACTCTTAAATTCTATAGGTAAAAAAGCATTAAGGATGTCAAGAATTCTTTCTAAGGCGTCGGTTCGTTTGTTACAAACCTACTGCTCCAACAGCGCATTTCTTAGATAAGTGAAATACAATATAGACTCACATACATAGAATCATATGTTAAAATATGATAAATATATAAATAAATATTTAAGAAGGCCTACATATAATATATTAGTCTATATTTAGATCTTTTTTAATCTTTTATGTAATTTAATTCATAAAATATGTGTCATACTTGAACATATAGTCCACACATCTGTTTTTAATTGGATCTTGTTTTAATTAAAGCTAACTTCTTCGTCAGTTTTACCATGTATGTTTTTTTTTATCCTTTAGAAATCACAGAATCCTCACCATCTACACGTTGAAGCTGGTAACTAAAATAATTCCCTTTTGGTAGATTTGAACAGTGCAACTGAACAATTAGAAGACTTTACTATATCAATTTATTAAAAGGATTTACAATGGGCAATAATTACTCAGACGGCATGAATTCTACATACCATTCAATATCTTCCGATGAAAGGGAAATACGTCGGTGGTCTAGTTTCGAATATTATCCTTTCAAGTGCGGAAGACGTAGAATTGTGTATAAAGGTATCTCATTCCAGTCAAAACGTATTGACGAGATCGAAGAACCAACAGATGGAAATTTCCATGGCAAAGGTACTAAAACTAAGAGTAAGAGGGTGAAAACCACCGACAATATTGACAATTCATACTGGTCAAAGCGAAAATGCGTCGTGAAAACGGCAAGTAAAGACGACATTATGATGAACGACAAAAGCAATACGGATTCGCAGTGGTTTAGAAAAATGTTTATCACAGGGAACGACAATATCAGTTTGTTTCGGAAAGAACTAAATATGGACACAGAAAAGAAACTAGGAATTGCTTTTGCTAAATCTTATTTGGCGGAGATAGACAACATGTCATCAGTATGGAACCCAATTTGTTACTATTGTTGTAGATATAAAGGTAGACTTAGCATGGATGACATTGTTTTGATAGAGGACAGAATAGAAGGACCATTCAGGCATTTTATATTCGTCGACGGGACTTGCGAAGATGACTGTCCTGCTATTTTGAACGCGTTTCTCCATTTCACATACCACCAGAGTGAAGGAAAATTGGTTATGTGCGACTTTCAAGGAGCTGAGGAGAAAAGCAATTTCCTTCATCTTACCGTGCCAACAGTTCATTCAATTGAGAGGTCATTTGGACCAAAAGACCAAGGCGAAGAAGGTATTAAAGAAGTTCTATCGAACCATAAATGTAACGAGTTATGTCACAAGGACTGGTTGAAACCGTAGTACGAAAACCAAAACTTTCATAGAATATCCGTATGTGTAATAAATCAAATTAAGATTGGACATCGCCGCAAACTTTTGAAAAGTACAACAAAACAAAATATAAATAAGAGTAAAGAGACCAAAAGGAATACTAAAACACATCTGATGCTAGCTCTGACGAATGGGAAATGGAATTTAAGTTTGAAAAAAATGTATAAATGAGACTTTATAAAACATTGTATAATTACAAATTGAAAGATCAACGAATCTAGTGTATATCTTGAATCAAGTGATTTGTGACCCAACAAACAAATTCCAATTTGAGAAATGTTATCGTTCACGAGATTTTTTTCAATATGAGAAATCATTCTGATGGTATTTATCTACGACAGTTATTTTCTTTTAGAACGATATATCAGACGGTACTAGTCTCAATGAAAAGTACTTTGAGGTATATATCTATATATAACATTATATTTATTTTTAAAAGGTCAAATCCTAACTATCCAACTTTCTGTTCTTATAGTCCATCAGCTGGAAAGGTAAAATTTCAGTTCTGTGTTACACCCCAGGGTACCGCAATTTTTTTGCATAAATCTAAAGAGTAATGTCTGAGGAATATTTTAAGAGGTGTTAGACTATTGAAAAAGTGTCCAAAAGGGGTTAAAAGGGGTCTTATTTAAGAGTATATCAAAAATTTTGTTTAACATATTTATACAGAAAAAAAGAAAAAGTAACCAAGTATTTGGTACTTTTTCTCTTATTAAATTGAACAAATCATATCTTACTAATACGGAGGCTAATTTTTACTTAATTTTTAAATCGTATAGGAGCAAGAAAAAAGGGGGAGGGTTACATCTAAAATCCATGATTTTGAATGAAACAAAGCATACATACTAGTTTTCTTGATAAAAAAGGTTTATTTTTTACATTGAAACATAGAGCATCAAGTAACTAAAGGCAGTTGAACAAAATTCAAAGATAAGATAGGGAAAAAAACATGGAATCAATGACAAACACAAACATAAGCAATGTACATCACAGTCATTAAAAAACACACATAGTACTAAAAAAAATAAAAGAACTGTCAGAGTTTCAAGATCTATATTAAAGTTCTTTTAACAACAGAATCATAACATTTTAAGGTCATGAAGAAGGCCAATCCATAGAATGATCAATCATCTTCAATTTCGTCAACGCCATCTACCGAATTATCATCACCATCATCTTCATCATCTTCGTCGTCATCGTCAGCAATATCAACGATTTGATTATTCTTGTTGCTACAAGCATTCGTACATTTGCAGCCATCTGTCCAGGATAAACCTTGTCGAACACATGAACAGCTTATTAGTATCAATATAGCATCTAACGCTGGCGGTTCGTCTAGCCAATGGATGCTGATCAAATCGTTCTTAACAATCCAACCATGGTTGTTTGCATTGGCGATGGAACCGTGTTGTGTTGAAGAGCAGATTTCCAAATCTTTGCCTGAAAGTTGGTTCGTTTGATGTGCTTCAACATTGCATCTTTTGTTGGGAGCAATAAATGACAATGAACATTTATTCATTGATGTTATTATTCTCGTAACCATCTCGAGAGTTTTTGACAGTTTTTCGCCTATCTCTTCAAAACTTTCACCAAGACGGGATAGACCTTC
This sequence comes from Mytilus edulis, assembly GCF_963676685.1. NCBI lineage: Eukaryota > Metazoa > Mollusca > Bivalvia > Mytilida > Mytilidae > Mytilus > Mytilus edulis. Next base: position 40,365 of record NW_027268145.1, read on the forward strand.
TGAAAACTCCACAGAACGTGTCAAAACGCGGAATGCTTTGCTTTTTCCTTTACCGGACAAAGTCTTACCGGACACTTACTGAATCACAACCATTAAAAGCGTGAAATCCTGGCAGTGCTCTACAAATATTCTCCCCAAATTTTGTGTCAGCTTTTTCCTGTTTGCTTTAAAGCTCAGTGCATTTTACACTTGTCACTATTTCATTTTCAACAGAAATTTTGTGGCACATACTTCCATGTGATACAAATAAATCAATTCCTTCAAGTGTAAATCTATACGATTGTTTACTCAATTCTGACACAAAGAATTCAAATAGAGCAACTTTGTTTCTACCAACTGACACAAAGTTCTTCCATTGCCGAGGACACGATTGTGATGGTCTCGAAATTGTTGTTATGATTTGCCCTCCCAAGGACCTGCGATCCCGTTTTAATTTTTTTATGGACAATGTGGGATACTGACCAGTGACAAAATCAATGCGGGGAGCTCTTTTTGAAACTGAAAGGATGGTTTCAAAAACAACATTTGCCAAATCAGAAAAAGTACTTGGTATCCTTGTGATGTGATGGATTGGATGACTGCCATGCCATCAAATATCCACATGCTTTCCTCAGGAATAGCTTGTATTTGTCTTTGCAGGTGTACCATCAACGTTTGCAAGAGACCATGGAAGAGGACCTAATTCAAACTGGAGGACCTCTCGCGTATCCAACTGTCTTGTCTGGGCCATTACAAGCAGGCGACCAAAAATATTTCTATCTGCTTTCAATGTGTTATTGTCCTTATCAGCCATTAACTGCTTACCTTTTATTTCCTTTGTTGAAAATGTAAGCAATGATTGTCTTTTGATTGGTTTGAAAATGTCGATTGACTTTTGAACAAGCCGTCCACTGATGAAATTATCTGATGCCAACTTTCCCCTTTCATACGCGTTCAGAAGGTCGCACATTAATTCAGAAGAAGCAACAGTACCCGAGGACAAGCCTGATAACTGCTCAGATGACTCAAATGGATTTGTCCAGCTTTGCAGTGTTTGAATCAATTTCAAAACGTCACTTTTATCTCGCTTCATTTGAGTTTTGCCAAGTTCTTTTTGTGTGGATGTTTCAGGGTTAACTATTCCTGCCAAATCTCGACATTTTGATGATATTGAAGCTCTTTCATGTGCATTTAACAACCAAAAATTAACAAAACTTTTATTTAAACTGAAACCAACAATGCCCCTCTTGTTTTTGTATCTCTGTTCAATTACTCGATTATTTGGTCAACTGAAGATCTAGAAAATTCATGAGAGCTTCTCTGAACACAAAAAACAACTAGATGAAAGATATTGATGCGCATCAGGATGGGTATTTGGCAGATTTTGCATATGAAGCAAATAGACTGACATGTATCGGAAATAGTTTTGACGATCATATGCAAAAAACTGAATGCAAACAAAGTAACAAAATCAGTTGACAATATGTGCAAAATTTATAAAACAAGACTAAATTCATTGAATAGTGATGCAATAAATCCAAGTAAAAAGGAAAGAAAATGAGAAAAAACACTATCAAATGAGGAACAATGTATACATTACGAAAAGCAAATAAATAGTAACCAGATGGTATGTCTAATCGACATATTGTTGTGCCAAAGAAAGTAAAAATTCCCCAACTGACTATTAGACCTTCGTTCAAAGCAATGTTTGTCGATTGAATGACTTTACAATCTTAACTCAATCACTACATAGCTAAAACACAAAATGTAAACAAGCACACCTTTATTGAGTTCGATAGAGTGCACCCTTTCAGAACGCAAAAATTTAACCTTAATTTGTCATTGTTTCATAAGAATTTTTGTTATACATTTACTTTATAAAATAATTTGTCTCACAAAAATAACATAATCGGCAATTTAATGTGTGTTTTCAGTTGCAAATTAATAAGCTTGAAGAGCTGATGTGTGCACTCAGGTATGAATATATTGTCGCCCGAATCGAAGACGGTAATGTGATGATTTCCGGTATTTTACGAGTATTTGCACGTACATATGTTTTATTGAATAATTCATATCCACATCCAAGCGGAAGGTTTGGCATGCCACAAAACCAGGTTCAACCAACCATTTTTATCTTAAAATGCCCTGTACCAAGCCAGGGAAATGGCCATTGTTATATTATAGTTCATTTCTGTGTGTGTTACATTTTAATGTTGTGTTTCTGTTGTGTCGTAGTTCTCTTATATTTAATGCGTTTCCCTCAGTTTTAGTGTAACTCGAATTTGTTTTTTCTCTATCGATTTATGAAAATCGAACAGCGATATATATATACTACTGTTGCCTTTATTTTCACTAAAGGCGATTATGTTGTTGACTCATGCGTTAATAATTAACAGAACACCATCTATTAGTAATATGCTTAACCCTTCTAGAAAAGAGTGCAATGGGTCATCTACTCAAGCCACAAAATATTGACGTCATTATTTCACATGGTAGGAAATGTACAATTGTATTCTAAAAAGATTAAATATAAAAAAAAATGATCAAACAATAAACTGAGATGAAACTTAATGAAACATCAACAAAACTAAAACCAGATTTTGTACTTTTCAATTTTAAGAGATAGGAGGAACCAAGGTTGATGAATTATTTTGTGTTTAAAGTAAATGATTTAAGAATCAGAGTTTAAAACAGTAGATAAAAATGTTAATTTGAAATTTTTGAAATTTTAAGAAATGAGTTAAGATGAACTTTAAAACAAAAAACTCTACAATTTTCTATTACATATATTAATCATCTTGAGTTTTAATGAAAACATAACCTTCAATCATACAATAGATGAATATCAGATTGTTATAAAATGAACAACTCGACGGGTGCCACACGTGAAACCGGATCTGCTCACACTTCTGGAGCACCTAACATCAAAACTAGTTGGTGGCGGGGTGCTTGTTACTTATTCTTTAGTTTTCTATGTTGTGTCATGTTAACTATTGTTTGTCTGTTTGGCTTTTTCATTTTTAGCCCTGTCGTTGTCAGTTTATTTTCCGATTTATGAGTCTGATTGTCTCTCTGGTATCTTTCGTTCGTCTGTTATGGACACTAAAACATGCTAAAGTTACTAGCATGTACTTTTGCCTTGCACAGGGTCATATTTTTCTCGGACTTTTAATGATGTCTTTATACCAAATCTGATGGATGTGTACTGATTCATTTTCAATTTTCCATCGTTTACCTGTTGAAAAGTCTTCCATCAATCATTCTGACTGGACTTCTTCGACTGTGGTATTTGCATGATGTGTCTTGTTTTAACTTTTACTTGTTACATCTTTGACTGTATAAAGAAGGAGATAGTCTCACCTTTCATATAAAAATAGTATCAGTCATAGAATTCCTAACATAAGTGATGTTATTTTTTTTTTATAAAAGTTACTGGCACTTTATTTAAAATTTAAAATGCACAATTATAAGTTATATCCCTTGGTTACGTATAACCCATTATTTTCCTATAACTATATAGGATACACTCACTTTGTTCAAAATTTGAATGAATTCAGTCCCATTATTTATGAGAAGATTATTATTTCCTTCAAACAAATCTTGACAAATCATACGTGTACCACCTTTTTGCAGTTTCCTAAAAGTCCATGAAATGCTCTGTCCGCAGTTGCATTTTAATACATGCATTATGTCATCCAAATGTGATGAACTTTGCTGCATGGTAACAGTTATTTTCAAGCAACTTATTTCAGAAGCACAAATTTGATAATAAAAATGTTTTAATAGTAAAGTTATTCCCCTTCATGGTAGGTAGCATTTGTTCGTTGTATCTAAATAAAGGCAACAGTAGTATACCGCTGTTCAAAACTCATAAATCCATGGATAAAAAAAAAATTGGGGTAACAAAGTAAAACTAAGGGAAACGCATTAAATATAAGAGGAGAACAACGACACAACATTAAAATGTAACACACACAGAAACGGACTAAGCATTAGACAAAAATCCTATGAGAATAACAAATATAACATCAAAACCAAATACATGAATTTGGGATAGATAAGTACCGTGACACGTCTTAAAGTAATGTGAACTCACACTCATAAGAGAAAACAAACGACACAACTTTAAAATGTAACACACACAGAAACGAACTATAATATAACAATGGCCATATTCCTGACTTGGTACAGGACATTTTTAAAGGAAAAAATGATGGGTTGAACCTGGTTTTGTGGCATGCCAAACCTCCCTTTTTTATGGCCATGTGAAATAAAACATTAAAATGACAACACAACATTACAGGACTACAATATAAATAAATAGGAGAACATAATTGACGAAGAATCACACGAATAATAGCTAACAAAAGTAAAATTTTAATATCTAAGAGCTATGTTGAGAAGCAAATATTTTATTTAGCTGATGTAAGTAATTTTAACATCCAATATGATTGCCTCCAAATACAATTCTAAAGCTACAAATGTTTATTTATTAAGGTAATAATGTATATGAACTTTTCACCAATGCTCTTAATTGTAAGAAACGAAAATTTGTACCAAGGAATAATTACACCAAATTGTGAATTTAAAATCAGATATAGCCTACACTGGAAACGGATTTAAAACAAGTCTATATCTACTCAACTTTTCATGACAAACTTTATCAGTATGAATTATATTCTTTCTTACTGTTTAACATTAAAGTGGAATAAAAAAATAACATACATTATACCTGATGATTACAAACAATTTAATTCTCCACAGAAAAACATACCATGATTTTCAGAAATCAGTTTCTCAGCTCCTTTAGTGGTAAACTGATTTTTCCTCATTGCAGCGGTCCGCAGGTTTCGTTATTTTCCTTTTTAGTAGTTTCAGCAATTTCTTTTTTTGAAGATATTTATTCTTTAATTTCTTAGCTGCTTTTGTTGACCCTATATGAAGCATATCATCTTCTTCAAGTACAAACAGGCCGCTGTTCGGAACATTAAATTTCAAGATCTGTAGACTTAACTTCCAATTGTGTTGATATTTTTCTAAGCACATGGATCATGTCCTGGCAATGATATGCAATATCTGTTAATTGCCTAAATGCACTGCCTACTAAATTCCTTTGTCTCTTGATTGCAGATATATTTATTTGTTGAGTCTCATGTGGATGACTTTTATTGCTGTGTTCCTCTGTTGCATTTTCAGGTTGAGCTGACAAACAGTTGTTGGATGGGCCAATGTCAAGACCTATGAACGGATTGTCCAGGAAGAGATTCCCATTCCCTACTACGAACAGTTTGAGTGTCAAATATTGCAAAAAAAATGTTTTCAGGGAAGATGATTATCCCTCTAGTCAGGACAGTCACATGGTGGTAAGCAGACATGGTTGGCATTGGTATTGACTTCATATACTTTATCTTGATGAGTCTGAAAATATACACCACTACTTATTTCGTCAACATTGGAATGGTTTATTTCTCAGCTTCTCGCCATCTTTTAAAACAGAACTGCACAACATTCTTTGGTTTGTTTTGAAGAAAAGCTGGAATGGTTTCTGCATGAGCTTTGGCCAGATCTGATGAAGCGGCATTTATCTGTAGATACCTGTTATGAATAAGCATTAAATTAAAGTTGAGGAAGAAGTCTGGTTCTGAATATTTCCAAAAAAAAAATAATTTCAAAATTAAAATCGTCTCGTTTGTCATAAATGTTAGTACCGAGATGACCCTGTCGAATTCAAAGTACAAGTCTGAAATGTATAAAGGAAGTCGTGTCTGTTGTTTCATTAATTTCTAGTTCTGGGTGGATATATTAATGACATTTCTTTAGATTGTTAATGGAAAGTAAATCATCAATACATCTGAATGTGAAATTAATCAATCTGGCTTCTTTGATCCACTTGCTTTTGACAAGTGTCAGACGGAAATCCAACTCATATGAAAATAAGAAAAGGCCGACAAGAGGCCCACAATTGCAGACTATTTGTTGAAAGTTTTTCTCCAATTACAACAAATGTTGTCAATAAAAAACAACAGCATACTAGTCACTTGTTCTTATGTATAGCATGTTTTACCTTTTTGTTTTCCATTAACAAATTATGCCGTATGGTATCCAAAAGTAAAAAAAATATAGCGTATGCTACCGTTTTTTTGTTGTTGCAAAGCATTGTTATTTTTTTCTTTTAGGGACTGGTCATTATTTATCTTGAAAACAAGAATGTGTCCCCAGTACACGGATGCCCCACTCGCACTATCATTTTCTATGTTCAGTGGACCGTGAAATTGGGGTCAAAACTCTAATTTGACATTAAAATTAGAAAGATCATACAAAACTCTAATTTGACATTAAAATTAGAAAGATCATATAATAAGGAACATATATACTAAGTTTCAAGTTGATTGGACTTCAACTTCATCAAAAACTACCTCGACCAAAAACTTTAACCTGAAGCGGGACGAACGAACGGAGCCACAGACCAGATAACATAATGCCCCTCTACTATCGTAGGTGGGGCATAAAAAGTAGGTGTGTCATGAGAAAAAAATGATAACTGAGAGAGTGGGACACTTCTTTTCAGGTTGACTAAGCACGGGGGGTTATGACTTTATTGCCATAGATGGTGTATTGAACAATGCAGAAGCTGTAACTAACCTTGTCGAGTAGTTTTGTGTTGATGAAATTCGTGTTCAAGCATATGTTACTCGTATTGTTAACTTGAAAAATGCCAAAAATATTCGAACAAATGATAGAAAGTTACAAAATGTTAGAAAAATACGTAAACAATATGTAGACATTGACGGGGAAAGGCTTGCCTTAATAGATAGAAATTTGTCTGCTTGTTAATGATTTAGACAAAGATATAGACGAACACAAACTATCTAAAAGAGAGAGAAAAAAGTGATAAAGTGAAATTAGTAACAAGACATGTCCTTAGCAATTCAGAAAAGCGAGACAAATGAGGATTTAATCAGAGAGTAGTGAGTGATGACGAGGCAGATAATAGTGTAGAGAATGTAGAGGAAGAGTGTAGTGATTAGGATGAGATGGGGGAGAATGAAGAAGAGAATCTGATGACAATGATCATGATGGTATTGGTGAAAATTAATCAGATGAGGGTGTTGTTTATTTTAAAACCAGAAGTGGAAGGCAGGCAACACGATTAAATTTGCATTAATAATGGTTATACATGTAATATATTATATATGATATATGTCGCATTGCTATTCGTCATGTTATTTGATTTGAATATTTCATTTTCCTTTCAATTTTTTACATTTTTAAAAGCAGTTTTGAAGAAAATAACTCTATATAGGTATATAATGTTCTTTTATTTGTATTTGTTCTATTATTAATATAACTTGTACTGTTTAGTCTGTTTTCGGTTTTATCCATTTGACGTGGCTCGGTACTTATACATCCCTTCAATGTATTGCTTGTATTATCTCGTTTTTGTTGGTGTTTTTGGTTTTTGATGTGACTTTTTGTGTTTCTTAGGTACATATGACGTGGCTATGTACCTAAAAACATCCCGCCATTGTGTTATTGTTTTATTATAAATTTGAAAATACTTTGAACGACAAAATTAATTCATATCACTTCCTGCGTGACCTTACATTTTGACCTCAAACACGCGACTACACTAGAGTTGATGTGAACCTGATGAGTCTTATGTAGACGAAACGCACGTCTGGCGTATTAAATTGAAATCCTGGTACCTTTTTTTCAATCCGTTATGGGTTGATTAAAAATACTTATATGATTAATCAATGAATGTTGTTAAATTTGATAAGATGCCTTTTTAGGATTCTTTTTGAATATTTGTTTGTTTTTGTTCTAATTGAGATTTGAGATTTTTAACATTTGAGTAGATTGACTGCGCCAAACGCAATTCTGATAAGCTGATAAATACTTGTTCACATTATCAGTAAAATACTTTTTTGTGTTCATATTTAATGTATATAAATAAAAAATAATAATATGGTAATTAGTTAAACAATTTGTTGGCAAACTTAAGAATGTTTTTCAAAGAAAGCATATAATGTCTTATGAATAAATAAGAAATAACACAAGCTGATGATATCAAATTGATAATTTTGGAATTAAAATTTTCATTTTACAATTGATGAATACTTCATAGTACTGTCCGATGAATATATTCCTTTTATAAACTGTTGGATTATCTCCCTTTTCACTCCTCACATCAGTATTGCTGTGTACTGGCAGCCTACACATTGACAGCTGACTATTCAAATCCATGGATAGTGGATATTTCAATTTACAAATAGAAAGTTTATATAAATAAATAAGAATAATCAAAGTTTCTAGCTAATGAAGCAATGACATTTTTATCTCCAGATCAGCAGAGTTGTGGAATCTTTCGATTTTTTTTTATATAATTAGACAAGTTTCTAAGGTCCTATGTTATTTTCAGTTGAATACTTGCAACCATGATATTATTAAGGCCGTTAGAAGGGCAACAATGTGACGCAGGTACCCTGAGGAGACGCCCTACCAGGGGCGTAGATATCATGTGATTATTTATATTTTGATGAACCATCTTGAGCTAACGCAAGTACCGTTCTATTGCTTGCTATGTGGATATAAGACAACTAAAGGCCCACATAAATTTCCATCGGAAACACTTCGAACAAAAGGCAGAGGGAATGGTATAGCTGTCTACATTTGAGGGCGATATTTACTGCTTTAGGAAATGTGAAAACCCATAACAGCCAAAGCCAGATCAGGATTTTCGGTTGATGGGAGATCGTAACAAAGGCACCAGAAACAGTCCAATAAGTTGCTCGTCTGGAGATATCACCTCCTCCTTTAATTTGACATCAATTGGGTCAAGATGCGTATTATGTTCGCCATAGGCCGTAATGGTAACGTTTTCCTCTGTTGCTCAGTCCATATCGGTAACTTGTATATGTATGACGGCTCGTTTCGAAGCTGAGACATTTTCACATTGTGGTTAAATTTTCGGGGTACGAAGTGAGATTACTTACCGTAAATTAGCAAACCCGAGTATCCTTTTGTGATGCGGGTCCCTGGTGGTAAAAAATCCCATTTTTAACACAATAAGTTCTTTGAAAATTTAATACTTTGAACACATTTAATAGCTCCATAGTTTTTACACATTTATTCTGTGTCATACTTTCTAAATTAACACAAATGGTTCAGCCCAGTCATTTGTTTATCATAGAAATGTGTCAAAGATCACTACACAGAGATTTTTTGTTTACACGTGACTTTTGAACGTTTTATTTAATATAAAAATTGTTATATTTTTTGTTTTATGATTATATTATATATCAATATACAAATGTACTGAATAAGGAATGAGTAAAGACCTTATTCACATATTATTCACTTTTTCATGAAATGAAACATATGGTACATTTTATAACTTTTGCTAATTTTGTAATGATTCAAAGAAAACATAGATCTGTGAATTGAGTATTGATTATGTTTCAGGGGATGATATTTCAGCCTTAGATGGTCCAGTCCTGTTTTTTCACCAACTGAAAACAGCACATCCAACCACGAAGGGAAAGTTATCCAAGATTTAAAAGGTTAATATTTTGTTCAGTTCAAATATAAAAAATGTAAGCTAGCCTTAAACATTTTACTGTCGGTTTTCAAAATGAAACTATTGTTGAAATGGCTAAAACAGACAACTTTTAATTTTTTAACCGTGCAGGAATAAAGTGTCACCGGCCTGTGTGTGTTTTGTCCGAAACATAACAAAAATATTTTTACTTGAATGACTTTCTATTTTAATGGACAAATCTGGACGTTCTATGAAATAGATCACTCCTACTCTCATTGTATGCATTATTATGTGTAAAGGGTAAAAAACAATCTACTAACTAGAAAAAAACTTTATTTTGCATTTTTCAATGTACGACTTTTTTTTTAATGTAATAATCATATTTTGTTTTAATCTTTCAGTGTGTGATGATTGTGGCAAGACTTTCAGATCAATGTCTGAGCTCAGGGAGCACAAACATAGGGAACATGGATAATAAGGTTATACATATAGGCAGTGTAATCAAGGCTTAATGTCCAAACCATTATTTAAGTCACACATCCTGCAACATTGCCAGGTTAATAAATCGTACTATTTATTAACTTTGAAAAAAGAGTATGAATTAATGAGACAAAATCCCAATAAAAAAGAACATGCCTTAAAAAAGAGAATCATCCAGGAGGCGGCAGGTTGTCTTCAACATTGAGCAACAGCCCAATACATAGAAAGCATTTAGTCTACCGTTTAACTCTTACAATTTATAAAACTAAAACATTGACTTGTTCATTGATTTGACCTGGTATCTTGAAGCCATACATTTGACTAAAATTAAATCATATGGAACAACATCTTTTAGAGAAAAGTTCACACGGCAATTACATTTTTTTTTATTATTATTTCAGGAAAAACAGTTTAAATGCAAAGATTGTAAAATAGAATATGGACAAAAAAAGGACCTGGATAACCATATCACTGAACAGCATCGTGAAAATGTTTTTTCGTGTGAAAAATGCAGTCAAGCATTTGCTTATCAAAAGACCATAAGGAGACATGGATGTCGTGCACAGTGGCAACAGGATAGTTTGTGAGCTATGCACTGTGTCTTATAAATATAGAGCAAATTGTAATAGACACATGAAAACAAAACATCTGTAATTAATGTAATAAATACAATAAAACTATCTAACAAAACCAGAAATCTGCATTTCATTGATTCGGATAAAAGGTAAATTTCGTTGTCCATTTGTCCTATGTGGCAATTTTTTTTCTCATTTGTTTTATGATAGGATCAGCACCTTTGCTTGGTTTCCGAATGAAGAGATGCTTCCACTCTTTCTATTTGGTATCTTGTTGAACGATCAGCAACAAAGTTACAGCACTTAGAAAGGACATTGATAGGAACAAATATCTGTTAAGTTTAGTAAATTTTGTGTGAGCTTGTTCTCAACAAGAATATTAAAATAAGAAATATAGTTAATAGACGGATTACAGACGCTAAGTGAAGACAAAATCTCGCACACAGCTTGTAGGCTAGGGTTTAATAAAACAGTCGTTGAATGTTATACACCTGTGTGTTATTCTGTCTATCCGTTGTGTGAACAAAACAAACCGATATAAAAGGTTAAAATATCAAAAACCGGGTACCGCAGTAAACATTTTGCTATAAGACTTATCAATATAAAAACAAATATATGTGTGGCAAAGAAACACAAAAAACATCAAGACAAAACACATTACTAAACATGAAAGACAAGAAAACAAAAATGTATCATAGCACAATGTTGGGATGTTTAAGTACAGAGCAACATCATATGTAACAGAAAAAAAATCATAACAAAAGGACCATTAATTTAGCAAAAACGATAAACACATTTTTACAATAGTTCAATAAATCAAACACAATAATAGAATGTTTAAGTACAGAGCCACGTCAAATGGGGTTTCTCAAAACAATGACTTAGTTTTAGTTATATACCTATATAAAATGTAAAATCACTAAAACACTGACCTACGAAGAAAAATCAAAAAGGAAAGTCCCTAATCAAATGGCAAAAAAACCCAAACAAACCAAACACATCAAACGGATGGATAAATAAACACATCATAAATACCAGGATTAAATTTTGTATTTACCCCAGACGCGCGTGTTGTCTACAAAAGAATCATCAGTGACGCTCGTATCCAAAAAATTTAAAAGACCAAATAAAGTACGAAGTTTATTTTGATAGTGCCAATCAGCAAAATGTTTCGCTTAGTAGAATATGAGAAACATGTGCACCGACACATAATGAATCCTAGGACTAAGGACAGGAAACTTATCATTCAAGAAACCCATACAAGGTCAACAGTACCTACAAATAATAGAAGACACAACCAAGAACTCCACCTCTAACACCTGTTTTAACTAAATCTGTTATACTTATCTCTCTTTTATCAGAAATATCACCATGCAGTATTTCGTTGGGCCTGGAAGACCATGTTTGAAGTGAAGAGATGCTTCACTTGTCGCCTGTGGAAGAGATACTAGCAGCACCAACAACTGTACCATAACAACCTATTGTGACAGTCCAAACAAAAACACATATCATAAGGGATAGTAGGCACTTTGAGTTGCCTGAAGTGTATTGCCAAGTGGATATGGTTCCGAACGAAAAGACGGAATCTGCATTTTGCCTGATGGAACCGTTGATAAACTGACAGCCACTTGGATACAATATCCATCTTTCTGCATTTTAAAGGAAAAGGAAACACAGATGATACAAAAACAAATTGCTTCACAAACAGATGAGGATAGGCGGGTCGTGCAAGTAACATGAGCCACCCAGACAAGGAGAATTGTAGTTAAAGAGAAGTGTTTTATGTTGTTGTTTAATCTCTCTCGAAATATATATGATCATATATGTAAGACTCAAATCTATGGTTGGTTTCAAATCTTTGGTGGATTCCTAATCTATGGTAAATATTACGTAATGCCATCCCAAATCTATGGCGAAAATTTAACACTCCTAATCTATGGCAATTTTTTTTTTAAATTTTCTAATCATGACGTCATGCCGTCATGCCATCCCAAATCTATCGCAGATTTTTTACAACCTTAAATCTATGGTAAATTTTGTAAATTTCAGATTTATAGCGGATTTGTGTTAATTTAAAATCTATTGCAAATGTTGTGCAAATGGAAAACATTGAAGTACCTTGATACGACCAATTACTTGTCTTAAACACAATGTAAATAGATGACAACGTAAGAGAGTGTATAAACACTAGTGAAATATATATACTTGTATTTTTGTCCATCTGATAAGTTAAACCTTTTTCAACTAATGTTCATAGTTAGTTCTTATGTTGTACTGTTTTACCACTGTCCAAGGTTAGGGGAGGGTTGGGATCTCGCTAACATGTTTAACCTCGCCACATTATGTATGTATGTGTCTGTCCCAAGTCAGGAGCCTGTAATTCGGTGGTTGTCGTTTCTTTATATGTTACATATTTGTTTTTCTTTCATTTTTATACATAAATAAGGCCTTGAGTTTTCTCGTTTGAATTGATTTTCATTGTCATTTCGGGGCCTTTAATAGCGGACTATGCGGTATTGGCTTTGCTCATTGTTCAAGGCCGCACGTTTACCTATAGCTGTTATTTTTTGTGTAATTTTGGTCACTTTTCCATTGTCAGACTAAGTAAAACTTTGCTTATTTCAGTAGCACCTTTAGTTTTACATACTTGACCAAATGCAATTCTTGAAAAACAACCAACAATGTTACATATGTATTGAAATCCTTTATGAGGTGGCATTTTTTTTTAGGTCAATTTGCCATCTTGAATTCTGATAAGTTGCTGGTATAGGGCGTCTTGTTCTTTCTGTTTTTTGGTAGAGATATAGCACTTTTACATTGTTCAGTCCACGTACAGATCAAATAAAAGCTTCACATTTCCCCTTACAACTGGGATCTAATGTATGATTCTTGTTTACTAAGTTAATTAAGTTCTCCTTTGAAAGACATTTCCTATGAGGAGGAGATAGGTCAACACTTTTTTTATACTGATGATTTTTGCGGATCCCCATTTTGAATTTTTTGCTTTTAATTTGCAAATTGAGACTACCTTTGCATAGCCCCTCCAAAACGCTTCTGGATTAGGGTTCTTTGAAACTGGTTTCTTCTTTTCCTTCGCTAATAAAAAATCTTTTCTGTAGACTTTAGGGTTCATGCATTTTTCATTTTGTATTACTTTCTTTTATTAATTTTTATATGCTTGTTTCTTCATTGTCAGATTTCTCATTCGTTGTACTATTTTCCCCAGGAGGATTGTACCACCTGGTATTATTTTACCTGTATGTGCCAATAATTTTATCATTATCAATAACGGTGATATTTCCTAGTAGCGGTATGTCACTTATTATGCATGGTCCCATCATTTTAGTTATTATCAATGTCTCGGCTTTTTCCATTTTTTTTCCAAAATAAAATCTCTCTTTTTCAATGCACTGTTCACAGCTTTGTACTTTTTGTCAAATAGTATCTTCTGTCTCTCTTGTTGTTTGTGTAACCCCATCAACTATTTCGATGGGAATAGTGGTAATTATTTCGCCTACTTTTGCAATTTCATCAGAGGTAATTTCTTTGACTGATTCCAACATATTTTCATTTGGACTAAATGAATTTCTCCATTCCAACGCATAAGGTAAAATGGTGAATCCTCGGTACTTGCTTGCCTTGATGTATTGTAGGCGATGGTACATTTTTGTACACATTTTCCCCATCTATTACTGGCTTTTTCTTCAAACAGTTTTATTTAACATTGACTTTAACGTTCGATTGTATCGCTCACATTTTCAGTTAGACTGTGGTTGGAAAGTAGTTATATGGTTGTGTTTATATTCTTACTGTTCCTACAAGGAAGCAGTTAACCTCGAACTAAATTCAACCTCGTTGTCACTGACCAGTTCAAGAGGAACACTTGTCTACAAAATTAATTATACAATCTACCACTGACCTCAGATGCTTGTTTCATTTTAAGCGGAAAACTTCTACATTGTTGGAAAAGTAATCGATAAGTGTGAGAACATAACGATAGTCGTCGGTTGATATAAGCACCCTCCCCCATCCATTTGTATAAGGGCCGATTAGATCAATTTCAATGTTCTTCAAAGTTGATTTTGGTGTAGGTCAGCTGTAACACTTTTGGTTTTGTTTTGACCTTTTTATTTGTTTTCTTGACATAATTGACAACTTGTATTGTAATTCTTTTCATATCACTAGACATGTCTTCTGTGTGTGTTGCATTTTAACGTTGAGTCGTTTGTGTTTTCTCTTATTTTTGAGAAATTGAGATAAGACGTGGCACGGTACTTGTCTATCCCAAATTCATATATTTGGTTTTCATGTTATATTTGTTATTCTCGTGGTGTTTTGTCTGATGCTTGGTCCGTTTCTGTGTGTGTTACGTTTCGGTGTTATGTCGTTGTTCTCTTATATTTAATGCGTTTCCCTCGGTTTTAGTTTGATACCCCGATTTTGTTTTTAGTCCATGGATTTATGCGTTTTGAACAGCGGTATACTACTGTTGCCTTTATTTACTTCCAGTATTAGCGTTCTTGTAAAAAGTTTTCTCCATTCCCATATGGCATCCATTATCAATATTACAAAGTTTCAAGATATACGATGTTTGATCTCTGATAATAACTACTTCATTTTCTTACTTGTTTAATTTTTTAACTTTATCATAATTTTCCTTCTGTGATTGCAAGCATGTCGGTACGTGTCAAATTATTTGCCAACATAATGAAAAAAAAGCATTCAGTTTTTTTTTTAAATTTCAAGGCTATAAAGTGTTCTAAGGGTCCTTTTTTAAAAATATGTTTAATTGATTGATTGTTTGTTCTTTCTTGCAATTAAAAAAAAATTGACTGAATTGTTACATATTATGTGATGACGTGTTATCCAAATCAACTGTTTATAAGGTATATTTATATTTCGGAGGAAAAATGGGACACCAATCTATCGCGAAACTGCATGAAGATAAAGTCACCAGAAACCACTAAGACTTGAGGTGTGGTATTAATTGTGTGTAATTTTCGGCATTTTAACGAGTCATCATATTACAATACTTTATTAAATGAATCTAAATATACAAATTGTAAACCAAGTTTACAATGTGTTCTAAGGAATATGAACAATATGCATATCTAAAATAGTCACTTGCGACGGAGCTTTATTCTGACATTTACTGATATACCAAAATGCGGCCTTCAAGCAAAACGAAATTCTATATTTGAAATACTAAAATATCTTTGCTTTAATTGAGAATAAATAAAGTTACAAGTACTTGTAGCGGCGACTCTCATCATCCGCCATTCCTAATATATATTGACCAGTGACTAACTCAAAAGTGCTTATTAATATATATATATTTTCTATTTGGTATTAAATTACGTTGTCCGTTTTCTGTCTGTCCTGCTCAGTTTAAAGTTTTTGATGAAGTTGAAGTATAAAAAACTTGAAAATTAGTACACATGTTCCCTATTATAGGATCTTTCTAATTTATATAGATATAGGAAGATGTGGTGTGAGTGCCAATGAGACAACTCTCCATCCAAATAACAATTTATAAAAGTAAACCATTATAGGTCAAGGTACGGTCTTCAACACGGTGCCTCGGCTCACACCGAACATCAAGCTATAAAGGGCCCCCAAACTACTAGTGTAAAACCATTCAAACGGGAAAACCAACGGTCTAATCTATATATAAACGAGAAACGAGAAGCACGTATGAACTACACAAACAGACGACAACTACTGTACATCAGATTCCTGACTTAATTAGGACAGGTGCAAACGTTTAAAGATCAACTTTGTTACATCTTGTGATCAATTTATTTGGCAATTGTCAATGGCAGTCAGCAGGGTTTAAGAACATCAGTTGTTCGACTTGTTAGTCAAATGCGTTTTGTTAAAATATACTTTTTCACTTTTTGTGGTATAAATATAGAGCGATCGTTTTAAAATGGTAAAAAGGTAAGGTATGGACAACAGGATGTCGCGGCACTATCTGATAACTCTAAAAAAAGTAAACAGGTAGAGCACGGACGACAGGATATTGCGTCACTAATCCTGACAACTAAATATGGCAAACATAGTCTATATTGAATTGAGGGTAAATTATATGGCCTTCCAAATACCGTTTCGATCCCTAACATCACTGAATAAACTCATCATAGATACCAGGACTAAATTTTGTATACACGCCAGACGCGCGTTTCGTCTACAAAAGACGCTCGAATCCAAAAAAGTTAAAAAAAAAAAAAAAGAAGCCAAATAAAGTTCAAAGTTGAAGAGCATTGAGATAAAAAATTCTTAAAGTGTTGCCAAATACAGCTAAGGTAATGAAGAGACATTTATTGTCGAAATCTGGATCTGATGTACAAAAAAAATATTGACACCTTATGTTTGTGGCATAACATCTTGGCAACAAGTTGATTGTTTTCTGTTTAGTATTTAATTTATATTAAGATCCATTTTTGGTTACATCTTGTGATCAATTTTATTTGGCAATCGCCAATGGCAGTCAGCAGGGTTAAAGGACATCAGTTGTGTTCGACCTGTTAGTAGGGACGGAAAGGGGTATATCAAAAATCTGTAATTTTTCCTCAGATGTATCATCCTACTTTAATACATCTTTCTGAAGAAGAATGCAATTGATTTCATCTAAATCCTTCCTCAAATAGTGGACTGTTGCCACTTTAAAGATATGTACCCTCTGACGTTTTTCTAAAGTATCCATTGAAAATTGTCAAAAGTACTTGCAGTTTAAATCTTTTTTTTTACAAAAAAGTATTCTTTAATATTATTAATTCGTATATTTTAACAAATTTGATTCGGTTAGGGATAATCACATGTTAAACTATATTTTCCAAGGTAGAGAGAAAACGGCGGATAGCAAAACGCATATTGACCTGCAAAAAGCATATTGCACGGTTATTTTTAGAATATCTAAAAACCAATATACTTTGTGACGTCATGTAATGAATTTCAGGATTTTGAAACACATGATATCTGTGATCGATTTTTGACGAAAAAAATCTTCAAATACATATTAAGATGTAAAAAAAAAAGTAAATGAAATAACAACTAATATGTTGTTATTGTCAAGGAGACAATGTAATATCTATAAAATTCCAACAAACCTAAATGACGATTTTGATACAAATATTGTCAGAAATTAATAATATAACAAATATAGCCTTTGTATGAGGTCAATACAGGATATATCGACCTCGGACTTCGTCCTCAGTCAATATACTTCTTTCAGGTCAATATATCCTTGTATCGACCTCATACAACGGCTATATTTGTATAGTATTATTAATTCGTATATTTTAACAAATTTGATTCGTTTAGAGATAGTCACATGTTAAACTATATTTTCAAAGGTAGAGAGAAAACGGCGGATAGCAAAAATCATATTGACCGGCAAAAAGCAGTCCTCAGTCAATATACTTCTTTCAGGTCAATATATCCTTGTATCGACCTCATAAAAAGGCTATATTTGTATAATATTATATATTTCATTATGAATGATGGACAGAATATACATTCTTGTGAACCTTTTTAGAGCATTTTTGTTCATAAAAAGTCATGTCTTCATATCAACATGAAGGAATAAAAGTGGAGGTAATAATTAATTTTATTACAACTTCTCCATGTTTGGTAACAGTATTGTAAATGATTACAACTCGTCTAAAAAGTCAATAATCTCACATGAAATGTCTCTAAAAAACACCACAAGTTCTCCTGTATTCTTTATCTGTAGAAACCTGAAAAATAAAAAAAAATGCGTTGAACTGGAACTCAAAGAACTTCTGCAACTCACCACATCTGGAATAATTTCCAGATTACCATTTCTATAGTCCTCTTTAAGTTTGTATGTGTAAATTGCAGTGGGTGTAGTAATATCGTCCACATCTTTGTCATGCATAATGTTGTAAAAGTCAGGAAATCCTTGAACAACACGAATTACCCAACCATTCCATTTTCCGTCTACAAAAGTATGTACAGCTCGTTTCCCAACAAACAATGGAACATTCTGAGATTTTCTCTCAGACCCTACACCTTCACCAGCATCTTTAATCATTTTCAACAAATAAATCTTTTTATCACTTGCATTTTTTTTAGCACCTTTTTTCGTAAGCGAATTTGGGAAATTAATGCTTTCCTCTTTTCGGATGACTTGTTAAATACAAACATTAAAAATGCTTCATTTGAAATTGTAGCATTGGCCTTTACCTTAGAAAAATATCCAACATACCAAATACGCGCTCTGGCAGTTTATTATGTGGAATAACAGATTTAGATTGATTAAGCAATTCTTGTGTTGGCTCAAAGTATTTTCCACCAGGCAGTTACTCCTTCATTGCCCTTTCCACTACGCCATGTAATCCTTTAAATGCCATCTGTGCAAAAGCGCATGCCTTTTCATCAATGCCATTTACAGGTCAACAATTTTGTTTTTATTCCATGAGATCGTCAGAGAACGGATATTCTTCTCCACTTACAAATGAATTTGCATCTTTACTCATTCTCTCTAAGTATTGTAAAAGTGCAAAATAGTTTTCATTTAAGTGTAACACATGTTTATTACTTTCAATTAACCTCCAAAGAGGAGCAGTAATCAATTTTGAAATTAACCCCAAAACTTTACAACAATCAATTATGTATGTTTTTTTTCACAAGTTGTAATGTTAGTTTGTGCAGTTTGTTTTTTTGGCTCCATGGACACGTTCGAAGAAATTAATTATCCTTGGATGATGATAATAGGCAATTTTTCCCATTAAAAATATAATGTTAAATCTATTTCCATGAAAATCGACCAACATGACTTTCTGATATTCGTTCTCTACATGTGTTCGTAAAAAGGGCTGTAACACCCACTTTTTCCTTTAACACCACGGCCAAAACATTTACCACAAAAACGCAAGAAAGAATCAGTAGAGAATACTAATAATGGATTTCTGATGCTTCATCTTCATCTGAAAAATTGTCTTGCAAAGAATACTCAGTTTCTTGCATTTTTTCAAATAACTTTAAAATAGGAGACAGACACTCAGCAAAATTGACTAACATATGTATCCCACAAAAAAAATTGTTAACTGTAGATGTCTTGATCTTTCAGCTTCTGATTATTCATTCCAATTAATAATAAAGTTTGGCATGATGTCTGAGTATTCTACACTGCTCAAAAAGGTCATTAAAAGCAATATTAGTTTGCGCTCTGTCAGACATAAAGTCCCGAATGTTGCATAAAATACCTTGCCCTGATGATATATCTTTTTGTCTGTTTTGTTCACATATATCAGATATGTCATCAAGTATGTTTTTAAATACATCCAATGTCGTACTTGCAGCCTTATCTAACATGTCCCTTAACATAAGAAAGTACACATTTTTGTTTTCATCGCTTAGCAAAGAAGTTTGATAAGTCTTGCCAAATTTTCTAGTCTCATCGCAATACAAACATTTAATTTTTTTGTCCTATGAGTGTTGTTCCAATCTGTTTTTGTTTTTGACCAATGGCAATTTTCTCTGCAATTAAATTGTCAACAGCTTTTCTGGACGGTACAGCATTTGGGCATTTATTTACAAGTTTCAATACTTGTTTTATTACTAGTCCAACATTTTCAGAAGATACATTGTGGGAGGTTAAATTCATAATGCATTGTCGAGTCTGTAGAGTGTACCTATTTCTACATCAAAAAGGTTCAATTCTGAATTGTCCTACAAAAGTGTGTGCAAGTAGTCACGTTATTCACTAATACTTCTGATGCTAGTTTTAAGATCAGTCAAGGACTGACTCTTTTTCCTCCATAGAGTTTAGTTGATATGCCATCGTTGTAATTTTGTCTTGCTGTTCACTAATTTTGGCTTTGAGTTTCATGCTATCAAGTTTTAAAGTTTCAACCTCACTAATATATTTTGTTACTTTCTATTTTTCTCGAATTACAACTTTGAACCCATTTTTTGCTTATGCTTTTGAATTTTATACCGTGTCAATTGACTCTGTAACAGGATATGCGTGTATGATAAATCTGTCTTTTATTTCATTGCCTCTTTTAATTTTCCTTCAGGTTTTTGCTTTTTGTTTAGTTTAAACATATTTATTTATAGTGGATTGGGAAACAAGTTTTGCAACTTATATTAATCCCTTTCCACTTTGCGGATGCGAGTGCTGCCTTGTAGCGGCATTAGCCTGCTCTTTTTCGAAATCTACAAGGGTGTCTTTAACGTGCAAGAGATATGGCTCTCTCTTAACACGGGTCAGCCATTTATCGTCCCCTTCCGACGGACTATCATCGTTTCCTCGAGACCATACTCGCAAATGGTGTCAAGGGAGAGCCGAAAATTCAGTTCCTGAAATTTTCATCCCAGACGGGAATCGAACCAGGAACCTTTGTGTTAGTAGTCCGATGCACTAACCACTACACCACTGCTTTTTGTTTGACTCAAGAAGTGTTTTTTTATCACTATTTTTAATTGCTAATTTTAGCTTCTTTGTTGATTTGTTTGTATCTTGAGCACGAGCCCTCTTTAATGATGTTAATTCCTTCGAATGCCTATATTTTATTTGTTTTATCTCATGTTTATGTATGTTTTATAGACTTTCTAAATCTTGTTTTGACTGAACTTGTTCATTGTGTAGATCTGAGGCTATACTTACACATGTATTTTCATAGGCAGCTATTTCAAAATTATGCAGTTTGCCTTTACTTTTAACAGGGGATATGTTGGTTGCAACAGGTATAGAAAATATATCATTTTCAAAATCTATTTTAAATTTTCCTTTTTTCGCTTTTATTATAGACCGATAACGATACAGTTTGGAAATAAGTGCATTTTTACTAATGGATGAACTGTCAATGTTAGCAACAGAAGCAAGTTTTTCAATTAAATTTACTAGATCTAGTCTATGAATCACAGCTTATTGGGAGCCGTCGAGCAAAATTCAGTACACAGAAGGTAGCAGAAATACAAAAATGCGGGAATCCCAGATGCGGAACGTGTGAAATGCTAGAAGTGGGACAAAGTAAAACTCTGAAATCAGGCACAGTAATCAAACCCAATAAAAGCATGAACTGTAAATCAGAAAATATTATTTAATGTGCAACCTGTCCCACTTACCAAAACTACATAGGTCAAACCAATAGATTAATTGATATTTCACAAACAGCAGATAAAGGACCCATTTATTAGAAATTCTCCATGTTCCGAACACTTTGACCAATGTGGAATGGGAAAATTTAAAATATATCCCTTTTTTAAGATGTGGACCGAAGATAAAATTCCGCGTGAAGCCAAGGAACGATATTTTATTGAACTGTATAAGCCGACTTTAAATAGAAAGTGAAATTCGGTCCGTGAATTAGAATCCGTAAAATATACAAACTACCGCATGACGTTACTTTTAGGCAACGTGACAAGTCGTTACTATTAATGATAACAATTCTGTCTGATGAACCGTAGGAGATGCGGTGAAAGCGCTAACAGAAACAATGTTCGATTTATGATGTGATTTTTTTTGTGTTTTTTTTTAAATTTTTAAACTATATATATATATAATCGGATAACAAAATGAACTGTATTCATGTACACACATGATTATCAGATTATAATGACATAGATGATGCATCACACTGCGTCGCTTTTCAACCAACAATGAAAACAGAGAACGTTCTGCATGTTTTAAGCTAGGTTAAACCCTCTTGCCGCAGAAGGGACATTAATGGCTTCTATTAATGCACTTATTTCCAAACTGCATGGATTTATGATTTTGAACAGCGGTATACTACTGTTGCCTTTATTGAGCCATGTCGTTCATCTTGGTTCGCGGGCGAGGTCATCGGACACAATTTTTAAACTAGATACCCCAATGATGATTGTGGACAAATAAAGGCAACAGTAGTATACCGCTGTTCAAAACTCATAAATCCATGGACAAGTTTGGTTGAATTTGTCTTAAGTTCAAATATAATCTTAAATCAATACTAATTCTATCTATACATTCAAATGAACTCATTTTTCATTTTTTGATGATCTGTTTTACAAATTCAAATGACGTCATCATTTTTTTGTCATTTTTTACAATTTCAAATATGACGTCACTTGGCGTTGGGGTTTGGGCTTGTTCGAATGTGTCTACATTTTGTGTTGCAAATGTCTGGTTATGTCATGTATTTCAGTTGTTTCCTGTAATTAGTTATTATTTCAGTTCTATCATGTACAGCTTTTGTTTAGTAATTTTATAAATTTACTGTTTGCAAAAGTATAAATTATTCTAAATAATAATGATGTTCTGGTAACTAACAGAAAACCCTGGCCGTTTTTGGCACAACTTTTTTGATCTTTTGGTCCTCGATGCTGTTCGACTTTGTGCTTGTTTCGGCTTTCAAACTTTTGTATCTGGGCGTCACTGGTGGATCTTGTGTGGATAAAATGCACTTCTGATGTATTAAAATTTTCAACTTGTTGCCTTTTGTTGGCTGTTGTTCGTGTGTTTCTTTGTCAATTGTAGTCCTGTGGTGTTGAGTTGTCCTTTTAATGTTATATTTCACATGGCTATACAAGGGGAGGTTTGGCATGCCACAAAACCAGGTTCAACCCATTTTTTTCTTTAAAAATGTCCTGTTCCAAGTCAGGAATAAGGCCATTGTTATATTATAGTTCGTTTCAGTGTGTGCTACATTTTAACGATGCGTCGTTTGTTTTCTCTTAATTTTGAGTGTAAATTCACATTGCGATAAGACGTGTCACGGTACTTGTCTATCCCAAATTCATGTATTTGGTTTAGATGTTATATTTGTTTTTCTCGTGGGATTTTGTCTGATGCTTGCTCCGTTTCTGTGTGTGTTACATTGTAGTGTTGTGTCGTTGTTTTCCTCTTATATTTAATGCGTTTCCCTCAGTTTTAGTTTGTTACCCCGATTTTGTTTTTTGTCCATGGATTTATGAGTTTGAACAGCGGTATACTAGTGTTGCCTTTATTCTACACACAAGTCTTGTCCATGGTAACGTCATGCTTTAAAACGGGATCATAAGCTTATGAGTACTATTCAATTAAGTTATTTAACGTGTTAGCTAATTATGTAGTTCGTCTTATTCAAGTAAAATGTTGCAAACTTTCGAGAAATTTTTTCCATTCAACATGTACAACTTTCAATCCGAATATCTTAAATGATAACCTTATTCCTAATAGATAATCATTAAAAAGGTAACTGTTATACTCAAGTTGATTACGCGAAATATTAATATTCACAATACACACTTTAATATTTTAAGAGAACTGGAAATTTTCTTTAGGGCTCAAATACAACGATTGAATTCTATGCTAAGATTTATTTTGTAAAGGTACATAAATGTTACCAGATATACTTGTAATGCTATACGATATTTCAATACATTTTATATCCGTTTCATCATTTAAGCCCTTATTTAAAGATATTTTATTTTCATTCGAAATGGGGATGTTAAATTAGTAGGTTACCCAATGATTTCTCTTCCTATCCAACATATCCTTTCCCAGTGGCAACCTCAATTTTCAGCCATGCATCCTAAATCTTTTAGATTGTAGGACCAATTGAGCAGCAGATTTCTTGTACATTTAATTTCACATGCCGATAATTTTCGTGATGCCGAACACGTACGCTGGTTTATAACATCTAGCGAGTGCTATCATGCCATGATGGAGATATATCAATGTACTACGTATGTAATTGAAAACAAAAGTACGATCAACAATGAACAACGACAGCTAATAGCATTACTGCATATTAATCGGGATTTCAGTCTGATTGAATATTGACACAGTAATGAGAAGTGTGTTTCTGCCTAGACCCGAAGAGCAGATTTTGGACAAATTTGAGTAAGTTCTGTATCACAAATATGTGTTGTTATTTATTACTCTATTCAGAAGATTTATTAATAGTTTTACATTCATAAATTTTTTATAAGTCCTATCTACATATAGCATGTGTTGTTATTTATTACTCTATTCAGAAGGTTTATTAATAGTTTTACATTCATAAATTTTTTATAAGTCCTATCTACATATAGCTCCTTTTTTAACCGTCCTATGACCGAAAACCGAAAAAAAAAAATCTGCAGAAAAGGGTCCCAAAATTTTTTCGGTAGTTGCTTCCACATCGTTTCATTTTAGCTCCCTGCTTCCGATACATTGAAAATTTAACCTGAAATGTTTGATACTTTACTACAAGAAGTAGTTCATAGAAAAGGCTGCTCAGAGTTTTAATCTATTTTTATTTGTACACACATTGCTTTTATTTTTATTTTTCATTGGGTGCCGTTGTTTTGTTTATATAATTATTCGAGAGAATTTTTACGTTTTTTATCAAATATTACCAGGTTAACTAAGCTAATCGGAAAACAAAAGTTTAACATATTTTAGTATTTAGAGGTTGTTAAGAATCATTTATGCATCTCACTTGACAAAGATAAACTAAATCTCCTTTATTATTATTTCTCTTTTTTTAAGACAAGAAAGATAAGAGAAAATATATTTCAAGGTTAAAAGTTGTATATTTAAATAAAATGTGGTTGTGCAAAGCGGAAGAACTACAATCTCATGGATACAAGTTTACTTTGGAACAGGTGAAGGGGAAACAAAAGACATTGATAACAGCCCTGAAAAGAAAAAGACATCTCAACAACCGATCTGGTTCTGATAAGAAGTTATGTGCTTTCCAGCAAGAACTGAAGGAAATGCTCGGTGGAAATCCTTCAATAGAACAAACCACTACATCAGGTACGAAAATCTTAAAAAATGTGTAGTCTAATTGGCACTCATACCACATCTTATATCTAATAAAACAAAGATTGATGATGGGTAGCAGAATGAAAAGATAATTCCAAAATTAATTAATGATAATGGGGAGGAAATTTTCAACCAAAGTGAAATTTTAGAAGAACAAAAATCATTTTATGAAAAACTGTACTCCTCAACAAATCCTATCCTTCATCCAGAACATAAAAATCTATTTTTTGATGAAAATAATCCTTTTATCCGCAAACTTTCTGATGAACAGAGCACAGGGGCTTGTTACAATTGCCGGGTTTACTATCCATACGAACCCCTAAAAAAACACAAGGGAGGAAGCTCATTTGCGACAATGCTTCAAATTATTGCTGTAAAATTTTTCTAAGACTTTCACTTACTTTGTGACCTGGATAAATCTGTTCCCACTTGAATTATCTCTTCAATGACATATATTTATTACCTTAAGTAACCTCTATAACTATTGTAATCCTTAAAACAAACTCGACATTTCTGAAATAGAACGAATCGAGGCCCTATATTTGAAAATGAAAGTACTAAAGCGACACCTACCGGAAAATATATTTTTGGCTCTCTCGGGAGTTTACCACAATATGAAGATGAAAGACCGTGTGTACCTAATAATTCCCGCCAATTTTTACATTATTGAAATCTAAAATACAGTAGACTTCCGAAAAATATAACATTTATGGTACCACCCGAGAGTACCGAAAATATATTTTCCGGTAGGTGTCGCTTTAGTACTTTCATTTTCAAATCTAGGGCCTCGATTCGTTCTATTTCAGAAATGTCGAGTTTGTTTTAAGGATTACAATAGTTATAGAGGTTACTTAAGGTAATAGATATATGTCATTGAAGAGATAATTCAAGTGGGAACAGATTTATCCAGGTCACAAAGTAAGTGAAAGTCTTAGAAAAATTTTACAGCAATAATTTGAAGCATTGTCGCAAATGAGCTTCCTCCCTTGTGTTTTTTTAGGGGTTCGTATGGATAGTAAACCCGGCAATTGTAACAAGCCCCTGTGAACAGAGGTTACAGGCAGAGGGTAATTTGAATACTAATGAATGCTTGGCAAATCTCCAGGGATGGATGGATTTACAACAGAATTTTATATATTTTTTTGGATAGACCTCCATGAGTTTATTATAAAATCTTTTAATTATAGCTTAGAAACTGGATCTTTTTCGGTTAGTCAGAAAAAGGGGTAATAACATGCATTCCAAAACAGGGTAAATCAAAATTTCAATTAAAAAACTGGAGACCTATCACTTTATTAAATGTTGATACAAAAATTGCATCAGCTGCATTAGCAAATAGAATAAAACCTTTTCTTGGGGATATAATTAGTGAAACACAGCAAGGTTTCATAAAGGGAAGGTATATTGGAGAATGTACCAGGCTTATTTTTGACATTATGGAAAAGGCAGAAGATGATAATCTACCAGGTCTTTTACTTTCATCAGACTTTGAGAAAGCTTTTGATACTCTTGAGTGGTCATTTATAGACTTGGCTTTGTCTTTTCTAGGATTTGGTCCTATTTTTTGAAGATGGGTCAAGACCTTATATTCAGAATCTCAGAGCTGTATTATAAATAATGGACATTGCTCTCAATTTTTTAATATTGGTCGGGGTGTTAGACAAGGTGATCTTCTATCTCCATATCTCTTTATATTGTCTTTAGAACTTATGAGTGCTGCACTTAAAAATAACCCAGATATAAATGGTATGAAAATAAATGATTCTGGGTATCTACTAAGTCAGTATGCAGATGACTCATGTCTCTTATTAGACGAGGATGAGAAATCTTTAGATAAATGTTTATATACTTTAGAAAAATTTTCTGAGTGTGCGGGACTTAGGACTAATTTTGATAAAACGGAAGCCATATGGATTGGGTCAAAGATTCACTCAAGGGATAAACTAACAACTACAAGAAATTTGAACTGGAATCATTCAGGGAAATTTAAACTTTTAGGATTAAAATTTGATCTGTTCAGCGAAAATAAAACGCTTGTAAATTTTGAAGAAAAAATAAAAAAAATACAGAGCCTGCTCAATTCCTGGGTTTATAGAGATTAAACGTATATGGGAAAGATCACTGTCATTAAATCACTAGCTCTACCTATTCTAATTCAATCATTGACAGTTTTGCTTAATCCTCCGGATGATAAAATAAAAGAAATTCAAAATATTTTTTTTAGTTTCTTAAGGTCAGGAAAACCAGACAAGATTAAAAGAAAAGTTATGATAGGGTTATTTGAAAATGGGGGGTGGGGGGTAGAAAATGCCAGATATAAGATCCTTTTGTTATTCATTAAAGATGACATGGATAAATAAACTTTTAGACCCCTTGAATATATCCCCATGGAAAACATTGTTAATAGATCAATACAACAGATTAGGAGCAGACAAAATATGTTTGTTGACCCCTGATGGTATCCAAAAGATTTCGTCAAATTTTAATAATTTCTGGAAAGATATTTTACTAAACTGGAATATCCTAAACACTGTCACTAATGGCACTGCTGAAGGGATCATGAAACAATCTATATGGCTAAACAAGAGTTTGAAAATTAATAATAAAACTGTCTTTTACCCAGAGGTGGGTTGAATCAGGAGTTTTCTTTATAGGTGATTTACTTGATGAAAACTTTTTTTTTTTACTTTAAAAGAATTCTGCGAAAAATATAATCTTAATATTAATTTCTTGGAATATCATTCTTCGCTGCATATGATACCAAAAGACTGGAAAAATTTAATCACTACTTCAGAGAAAATTACTCACATATCTAACGATAAATTTGAATTTATAAAAAACAATAAAAAGTCATGTCAGTTCTATTATAAAAAATTCTTGTCAATGTACACAGAACGTCCTACAAAACAAGAAGACAAAATGTGTAAGGAACTAGGCACTCATATAGAAAATTGGGATTTCATTTATAGTTTACCCTTTTGTTGCACTAAAAAACAAATTTAGTATGTTCCAGTTTAAGATTTGACATAGAACTCTCGCTACAAATGCATTATTGCAGAAATACGGGTTAAAAGAAACTAACTTATGTAGTTTCTGTAATGAAACTAAAGAAACTATAAGTCACCTTTTCTGGGAATGTATGCTAGAAATTTGTGGTTAGAAATTGCAGCACTTTTTCTAGTTGAAAATAATTTAACTTTAATTCTTAATGTGGAAAATATTGTTCTTGGGTCAGAGTCTTGGGATATTTCCCTAAACTTATTCACTATTCTGGTTAAATATTATATTTATACATGTCGCTTTAATACTTCATTACCGACTCTTAAAGGTGTCATAGCTATGTTTAAAAATTCCTACCAAATAGAAAAAATATCTACCTCCTTTTACAGATCCCCTAGAGCAAGAGAGAAATTTGATAGTAAATGGGAATTAATTAAACACTTAGTTCACATGTGAGGAGAGATCTTTCTATTTATGTACTTACTTAAGGCTTTATAATAGTTCATGTAGAATTAATAATATGTTGATGCACATCACAACTGGACAGTGATTTGTGTGCATCTTAAAAGTACTATCTATGTTTATTGCTATTGTTATATATATATATTGATATACTAGTTTTTGTTTGATTGTATTTGAATTAGGTTGACATTTATTATGTGACTCTGTCCAACATGTTGTCCAACATGTTATCTGTTAATGATCTCTGGTGGCCTCTCCTGGTACCTCTCATGTTTTACATCACTGTATAGGCAGTGATGCATGTGGCTATAGGAGAAGGCTGATGCAATTATTAACCTTATCAGCATATTCAGGTATTCTAATCCAGAGTGATAAAGGATGCGTATGATCCAGTAGAAAATTTAGAACAATTAGCATAACTAACTTTTTTAATTTTAGACTGTTATTGAAAAATTTAATATCATTATATGTATTATGAATTAATTATATAATTATGTATCACAATATATACTTGGTGTATTTTCAGATGAAATAAAAATAAATTACAAAAAAAAAAGATTGATGCAGTTGACATGAAAAGAAGCGTCCATCTGACGTTGTGGATTTTTGGAAACAGTACACGGAGGAACAAAAAAAAAAAAAAAAAAGAAAAGAAGAAAAAAGCGGAGAAAGAAAGAATGCATAATGAGGAAATGAATATGTGAAGGAAACTATTAAATGAAAAAGTAAATAGATATAACAATTGTCATGGAGATAAACAAAAAGTGTGCACATTTACAATAACTGTATTGTTATAAATTTGTCTATATATGTGCAGTTTGATTTCTCAATTTGTTTTCCTTCATATTTTTAATGTTAGGGCATTTTATAGCTTACTATACGGTATGGGATTTTCTCACAGTTGAAGACCATATGATTGTCTATAAATGATTACATACACTTCATTAATGCTTTGGTGGATAGTTGTATCATTGGCAATCATACCACATCTCCTTATGTTTATATTCTCTCATGTACCGGATGTATAAGAAAACTAAAAATAATATTCCATTCGCATCAGATTTGATTTTATATTTAAATGTTGATTTAAAAAGTTTCAAAACGTTTATTGTTTTGTATTATTACAGGATTGATGGATTTACATGATGAGATTTTTTTTAAAAATAATGCAGCTTATACCGGTTTGTGAAATATTGAGAAATGTGTCTAATAGTGCGGTGACAGAAGTGTAAAAAGTGGTCTAGATTTAATCGCCCCGAATAACACACGGCTAAAAATGGTCTTAACTTGAAGACAAATGTATTTTCTTTATGTTTTGGCCTGTCGTCAGAAGTTCGTATGGTCACATTTTTCTAAAAAGTCGTTTGAATGACTAGTAGTATATTGAAATGTTTCAACCCCCCTTTTTCAAAATGAAAATTTTAACATATTTGTTTACATTTAATTGATATATTTTTTTCTTAAGTTATTATCATATGTCGAACTATTATGTTCAGTATTTTATTTTCTTTTAATTTAATAAGTTTACTTAATTTTGACTGTTGAAAATTAAGGTAATTTTATTTGCAAATTCAGACACAAACTTTAGTTTCTTCTTTATAGTAGTTTTGAAAACTATCCAATAATATTTTAACCATAAAGTACTTTATAAAACAAGTTACTGATAAAAATTTAGGAGCCTAAATATGAAAAGGCCTTTAGATATCGAAGGAAAAAGAATAGACTAAAAAACTGAAATTTCAACACGGAACTTGATCAAATCTCTTCCATCATGTTTTTTGTATTATTAAACCTTATGGTCAATAATTACTCTCAACTGATATATGAAATTGCTACATTTTCGCTATAAGATACACATATTTTCAATTAAGTGCACTAGTATATAGTACATAGTTTGTTTGTATATGTTTATATTCTATTTCTTTGTTGTAAAACATCAAAAATATATTTTGTTAGAAAATTGTTACTGTAAAAAACTAAATCATTGACGGATAGTTTCAGTTAAAATTCCGCGACATGTACGATTCGTCAAGTCCGTTGAAACTTGCCCCTTCTAGTCCTAAGAAAAGACGAAAGTCGTCAAATTTTATGCATTGTTTAATATGCCAAAAACCATCGACTGAACGTTTGAGTCAATTCACAAGTATAGGTAAGTCGACTTTTGTTTCTACAATGAATAAAAGATTGGATGAGGTGTACAGCAGGGTTCTAGATGAATTTGGTTCATTTGATACTTGTGCATTTGAAGAAATGCAGGCAGTTTTACCATCGGTCCTGCTACAAAAGTTACACAAGTAAACATAATTGTTCCCCCCTTTAAGAGTGATGAAGCTGCTTGTCTGACATATAATGACGACAGACAATTGTCGGACTGTTGCCCCTCAGTTTCCGGGGTTTGTACGCGTTCGAGAATTCAATCGTTCGACTGGAACTCTTGTATTTTTTGTTGCAAGAAAACCTTTAAGAAAGATCGAAAACTACGCAAGTTTCAATCAGATGAGCGTATTAAGAATGTTTTATCCGTGGCGCAAAGCAATGACGATGATTTAAAAGTTGAAATTATTTCCCATCAATCTTTTAAACTTCAAGCACTTTATCATTCTGGTTGCATAACAAAATGTTTGCTAAACACGAAAATACAAAAATCTGAACCCGTTGAAGCAGAAATCTCGCATCACGATACTGCTTTTACTAATTTTATATTGGCTATTGACAATGATTTAATGGTGGAGAAAAAAGCATTCCTCATGACAACGTTACTTGATAAATACAGATCTTTCCTTCCTCCTGATTCTAATCTAAAATATTCTACTTGGAAGTTGCAGTCTAAACTCATTGATTTTTATAGGAACTCAGTTGTCATACAAACACAACAGGGTCAGGGTAAGTCTAACATCATATTCAGTAGCAACATAACTATTGGAGATGCCATATCAGCTGCTAATCAATTAAAAACTGACCTCAAAATCTCAGAAATGCAGGCATCAATGTCAACTTCAATAGACACAAATAACGAACAGATATTGCATTCCGCCGCAAGTATATTAAGGAAAGACATCGAAACTCTACAGATTTCCACAGACGAGTACCCAACTTCGGATGAATTGTCTCTTCCTTCTTCAATCCAGTCAATGCCTTCGTCTTTATTGAAATTTATTTCATGGTTACTTGATGATATTGCATACAACCAAGCATATTCACAAGAAGTGGCACCCGATAAATTGCGTAAATGCTTTGCAATTGTTGAGTCTATTGTTTCTGTGGCCAAAAACAGTTTTACTCCTTTTCATTTAGGATTGGCCTTACAAGTGTATCATGAGTTTGGTTCGAAACACCTTGTTGAAACATTGAACGCCAATGGATTTTGTGCTTCGTATAGTGAAGTTCGAAGGTATCTAACAAGTGTTGCCAATCATGAAATTGAGCGAATCCAAGATGGTGTGTACGTTCCTTATAATGTTTCTCATGTTGCAAATGGTGGAGGTCTTGTTCAAGAAGGTGCCGATAACATTGATTTAAATACAGAAACAATAGATGGAAAAAACACATTTCATTCAACCAAAAGAAACGTGTGACATCTCTATCCTGTGTCTCTAGTCCCACGTTCAAGAACGCCTTCTCTACATCAGTAGTAACGGCAAATTGGTGTAAACGAAATCTTAAAAGAATGCCGACTAAGTCATTTAAATTGGGTGGAGTAGTCATCAAACAATCATTAAGACTAGACGATTCTGGTGTTGCTTTACAACTGCAATCGAATACGACCCTGATTGGTGTTGTTGTTGAATCTTTTCTCACAGCATGATGCGGAATATAGTGTATTTTGCTCTTTTCATCGGCCTCATTAGTAATATCTACTTTCTCTATGAAGCCCCTTTTCTCCTGCTCAGCCATTATTTCTCCATATTTTTCCAGTAGTTTGGGTTCTTTGCTAAGTCTTCTTACTACACTTTCCGTCCTTCGTTGTGCAATGGCTTTATTTGTCGGTAACGTAGGGTGATCCTCTTTCCATGGTAACGTTACAAAATATCTGTTGTCATGGTAACGAATTTGTTTCTCTTCATAAGTCTTTTGAATATCCATCTGTTCTTCTAACTTTGAAGTGTCAATTTTCTCGGTAGCCAGTGACTCTATTTTCCAAAATTTCTCCAAGTCGTACTCATCGGTTTTTGTTGCGATCATCACGTTCATCATTTAAGCTCTCTTGTATCCATCTGTGTCAGAGTTGTGTGAATGTAGCGTTCCAGACAACAGGTATCCGATTTTTGATTGAACAGCTGTCGGTCCTTCGCCTCGGATAATATCATTCTGAACAATTGACCAGAAGTAATCAGCTCCAATTAGAATAGAAATTTCAAAGTTTTCATCTGCTGTTACTGGGTGAGCTAATTCGATTCCTGACAAATATGTAAGTTTTGCTGCTTGGCGTACATAGGTTCTCATCGGTACTGCGATCTCTGGAACGATCAAGACTCGAATCGGAAGTTTACCCTCTGTAGTTATGAGATATACCAATCCTGTACTCAAATGGCGAATTTTAGTACTATTTGCATTGTCTCCAAATCCGGATAGGTTAACGCTTTCAGTTCCAGTAGGTTTGAGTTTCAATTTTTCGGCTAATTCCTCTGTGATAAATGAGCGCTGTGC